>NC_136469.1:80463374-80678374 GCF_902686455.1 Sciurus vulgaris
ACATTTTACAAAGTTCCATTGTCTGGTTCCTCCATTGTTTCTGATAAAAAGTCAGCTGTTATCTTATTGTTGTTCTCTGTATTTGGAGGGTTGTGGGGATGAGGAATAGGCAGAAATGTATGCTTTTATAATATCTTTTGGTTTTCAGAAGTTTTATCATCTATTTCCTTGTTTTCTATGGATTTACCATACTTGGGGTTCAGTTCAGTGAGATTCTTTGATCTGTAAATTTATGTCTTCCAACTCTTCTGCTAAGTTCATGACCATTATTTTTCAAGTATTTATTCTTTCCTTTCCTTTCCTTATGAAACACTCATTATTCATAACACAAGCTATTAGATATTGTCCCCCAAGTCTCAGGTTTTTTAAAATTTTTTATTTTTAATTTGAAAAATTTCTGAAACTGCAAGTTCAGTAAGTCTTTATTCTACTATGCCCATTTTACTTTTATACCCAGTTCATTCTACATTTCTGGTTTTGAATTATTTTCTTTGTGGCTTTTCCTTTTCATTTTTACTTATTTTCTTATTTGGTTTCCATATTTTCACTGAAATTTCCAATGTCTTTATGCGTTTTACCCATCTTTCTCACTCGGGTTTTAAATATTTTTATCATAGCTATTTTAAAATCTTTGTCTATTAACTACAACAACTAGGCCATCTTTATTGATTATCTTTTCTGTTGATTATGATAAATATTTTCTTATTTGTGTGTACCTTAATTTATGATTTTAGGCTGGACATTGTGAATTTAAAAATAAAATAGAGAGACTAACCCATATTATATTTAGTTCCAGAAAAGCATATTCCACTTTCTTTGTCATGTTGATAATCTGTAGTTGAACTGGATCTGGGTTTTGTTGAGTTCTTAGTTTTAATGGACTACTGGCTTCAATAATATTGAGGGCAGGATCAAAAATTGTTGTTGTTGGCACACATTTTTTTCTCATTGCTTTTCAACTCATTTGTAAGATTTTTTTAATTTAGGGGAGGTCTCTTTGCTCTATAACTACCACAGTCATCCTACCCCCACAAATAAATTTACAGTAACTTGGAGATCTTGTTTCCATATTAATCACCTGCCCACAACAGACTGGCCAATGTCTTGAACTCTGGGAAGATCACGTGAGCTTCAGAGAGTTCCTTCTCAGTTCTTCTGGTACTTGTGGCAGCACTTGGTTCCCACAGGATTCTTTTTTCTCAGTCCTCTTTCTATGTCCAAAACCTTCAGTGGACTGCTTCTTGTCCATTTAAGTAGATTCCCATCTGCTTTAGAGAGGGAAACAATTTTCTCTCCTCCAGCCTCAAAATTACATGAAATTGTATCTCAGCTCCTAGCTTTCTGCTGAGTACTCCTTTTCTCTCAAGGAAAGCCTTATACCATGGTGGGATCTCTCTCATCAGCTTTCCTGCTAAATCCTGCTTTTTGTAGGCTTCTACCTTGTGCTTAGTGAATAGTTGTGGGCATTCAGTTTTATTGGTAGCTTCCTCCACACACAAAAGTAAAATATTTACATGTTTGCATTTGGTAGCATATAACAAGACATATTGAGGTTACCTCACTTATAGCTTTTTTCATTCTGTTTTTTGCCCTCTCTCCACTTGTTGGTAACCAGTTTTGTTTTCAAGGTTATTATTATGTTTTTTTTTTTTTTAATTTTTAAAAATATAAGCAATATTGGGCCAAGGATATAGCTCAGCGGTAGAGTGCTTGCCGAGCATGCACGAGGCTCTTAGGTTTGATCTCCAGTACTACAAAAAAATGAAAACTAAATATATATATATATATATATAATCAATATTAACCCAGTGTATTTTTTGTTATATGAGAGATAGTATAATGTATATACTATGTGCACCTTGATAAATTATATGATTTTCCCCTCGTAAATATTGATCATCCCTCTACAAAGGTGTATGGAGATCTTTCTCATTCTTTCTAATAGTCTCATATTAGTTATAATGTTCTCTTATCTATCTGGATCTTAATTTATTCATTTTTTTCCCTTACTGATGGACATTTCTGTTCCTTCTAAACTTGTTAATACTAATAATGCTATGATGTATGTAAATTATTTTGCTTTTCTATTGGTTTGAAGTTGTATTTCTAAGTAATTTTTTTACTATTGTTTTAAGACCTAAGAGATATTTGAATTCTAATTAGATTGGAAAGAGGTATATCATTTCTATAGTACCTAGGATTTGCTTAATGAAATAAATGTGAAGTAACCAATAAGAATTATTTTGATTTTATTTCATTTATCTGTATCCCATCTATCCTTTGGGTATCAACTTCTCAGTTTGACTTAAGATGAAACTCAAAAAAAGGTCTTGCCAACAGTGATTTCCAGAGAACTGTCAAAATTATATCTTTATCTGCATCTAAAAATAGACATCTTGCCTGCAGTTAATAACTTAGAAGGATTAATTTCAAATATTATTATGAGCTATGGCTTTGATATTTAATTCATTACCAACTATATGCTTAAATTTCAATTAATATTGGAGTCATAGATATTTGCAAAATAATTATTAACAATATGGGTAGTGTCACTAAAAGTTTGCAAGTGCCATGACAAAATGAAGAGACAATAAATAAATAGGCAAAATTTTTAGGCAAACTCAGCAGTTCCCTTCATGACATTTACTGAATATACCTCAGGTACATGATCTGTTCTGTGAAATGGGATAGTTATGGGTTGATCTTACATTGGAAATAATTTATGAATTTATATTTTAACTCAAAATCTTATCATTTGGCTTAAAGCAAAGGCTATCACAGACTTTATAAATAAATAAAAAGGAAGAGAAGGGATAGTATGTGTCGTCTTGTAAGCTATGAATATAGGTTGGTTCAGCAAATCTCCACTCGAAAATTCTATTGTGTTCTCAAGTCTCTCTTTATAATAGTGATTTCTTCAGGATCTCTGTGGCTAGGTCTATATGTATCCTTGCTTTGTGTACAATTTAAAATCTGAAACACTGTTTACTGTTGCACAGAGTATGAAGGTTTAGTAACCTCTTCTTAGAAGTAGAGATATAAATAAATCAGCTATCTGTGTTTGAAAAGTCTAAACTAAAGTGCAGTTGTTTGCTTCAGCTTGTCAATGGATATTTACGAGGTGAGCATAATCCTATAACGGTTATAGCAGTGAAATACATCCTGTGCAGATAGCTAGTAAAGGAGCTCACAGGCATTAATGCCAGTGGAATTTTAATGCTCCAAGAGATGGGAAACATGGCATTTGCTCTGGTTAGTGCTGTTCTTACTGACCACAGTAAAAATGAGGCAATGAAATCAGTTTTTAAATACTACAGCATAGTCCAGGTTTGTATACTTAACCAACAGCAAAGATATGTTTCTACTGTTGTCTTGCTTCAATCTCTTGGTTTAATTAACTGCAGAGTAATAACATATAACTAGTAAGGTATTAGTTATTGCCTGAAAAATCATTTAAGTGAAGTTAAAGCTGACAGATTCTGATTGTGAGTTTTACCATATTATGATCAGTATTTTATGTGTGCTCTGTGCCTCGTACATTCTGTTTCTTCTCATGAGGAGGGAAAGTTTGTAATAGAGTAAAACTTCCACACATACCTCTGCTCTATGAGATGAATTGTGAATGTAAATACATTTCCAGTTTGTAAAGAATCATACTGTACTTACTTTTTCCTAGAAAGTAAGCAAAATGAAGTTACATTTTATGTATTTAGACTCAGAGGATTTATGCTTTAGAAGAACTATGGGGATTACATGAAGAATAGTATAGTTTCAACACATATTTTCAACTTTAAGTTCATATTATCTATGTTAGCTTAATTCAGATTAAGTTCAAACGAATCATGAATCAATGTTCAACATCTGCAGAGTACCTGTTTGTGTCTGTCTTAGTCAGCTTTTTCACTGCTGTGACTAAAAGGACCCAACCAGAACAACTGTAAAGAAGGAAAGGCTTATTTGAGGGCTCATGAACCAGCTCCATTCTTCAGGGCTCAAGATGAGGCACAACATCATGGCAGAAGAGCTTGGCAAAAGGAAGCACCTCACTTCATTAGGAAGCAGAGAGAGACTCCACTCTCCAGATACAAAATATATACCCATTAGCCATGCCCCAATTCCCACCTCCTCCAGCCACACCCTAACACTTCAATTGATCCCATTAGGAATTAATTCACCGATTGTGGTAAGACTCTTACAACTGAATCATTTCTCCTGTGAACCTTCTTGCATTGCCTCACATGTGAGCTTTCTGGGGAACACCTCACAAAACCATAATAGTGTCCTACCAAAGTAAGAAAAGGCAACATAGAAAAGAAGTAGATAGGGTCTTTTTTTTTTTTTTTAATACAGCAAAATTTGAGGCAGTATTTTTGTTAGAGGCTGTAGATGTTAAGATTATTTTGGATTATTTTTATGGTTGAGAAATTTGAGAATTAAGAGAGAAATTCATATTAGTTTATATTTTCCTATAACTAGTCTACTTCTCAAAAAGTACTGAGAGGAAAAAAATACAATAAAACCTCATAAAAATAAAAACAGATAGCAATCATGGGTTAAAGTCAGTATAGCCATACCAGAAAATGTTCTATAAGGATAGCAAATGATATTAAAAATATCTTGTAAAGGTGAGTTTTATGAAAGCCAAAACACAAAATGAAAAGGATTGAGCTATATAGTTGCCTTTATATAACAAAAAGGAAGCATATGAGCTCATTAGTAGTAATGATCTGGAGAGAAATAATTCTAAAATCATCATTAATAAGTCCCTAAAGTATGAATATTCTATGTCATTAATTGAATGGAGAAATATTTGCCCTAGATACTAGATATTTGGTTAGAAAGTTTGCTGTGGTATGAAAATTGAAGGGCTTTCCTTATATCCATATTTAAAAGTAATGAACTCCAGTAGGCACAAGGCATGCATGTGTGCTGACCTGTCCTTACACACATATACACATAGTTTTAAAAATCGGAAAGGCAATGTTGACCCTGCCAGATGTTTGAACAGCCATTTTGTTGAAACTCCTAAAATTTTGTACCACAAAAATTGAAATGTCAATTATATATTACAGAATTTTTAATGCCAACTATAGATTATATATTTATGTAGAAATGCTGTGTGGGTTATTTTTATTAATAAATCTGCTGTTGGCATATGCATGCACTCTTGAGAGAACTGCATTCAGATGGGTTCACCAGGATATTAACTGTTAAGTTCAACCCAGAGACAGATAAATGGGTCCACCCCAGGGACACTGAGTGCTGAAAAGTTTTGATGTAGTTTACAGTTGGTGACAATCCTAAGGGTGAACAGTCAATAGGTCTTGGACTGACTTTTTAAAAAATATAAATGTTTGAAAAAGAATTCGTTTTTGCTCATTGAATTTATTCTTTGAAAATTAAATTGATGTTATTTTTCATATTAATAATATAGAGAATTATAGTTAGGATTTATAATATGCTATATGTTATATTATTCCCTAAACACTTATGTCACCTCAATTCAGAGACATTAGGGGAAAATAAGTAATAAAATTGGCAATTATAATAATAATGTTGCCTCCAAAGTTATTTAGAAGACAGATAATTTCATGGATGTTTGCCTTTTAGCAAAAGCTATTAGAAACTCCTAGCTTCATTTTGCCTTTATGCTTTTCTGTGTCTTCCTAAATTTCTGGAATTTCAAAATTTATGGAGCAGTCATGTTTGAAAGCAAAATGGACAAAAAATTAGGGTTTTATGTTTCAAGCTTTCTTCTTCAACAGTATTTTTTTTTTTTAATTTTGCCATGCTTTGGATACTTAAAACAAACATATTTAAAGGAGAAGACATAAAAGCTCTAAAATCTGAACTGGTTTGAGAACAAATGTTATAAGAAATAGACAAATCTTAGTAGGAAGAGATTTGGTTCTAACCTGGAAAATGCTCTGGCTTTTAGTCATTTATAGGAAGCTGAACATGGTTCATGGAGTGCCATGGATCAGCAGTGTCATACCCAGGAGAGCAAAGGAAGGGGATCCTTCATCACTGTTTGGAAATTTGCTTTCAGAGAATTCTTGGATTATTTATTGCTATGTATGGAACAATATGTCTCCACAACCTTCACTGAAATGTTAAGAAATTGGACTGGCAAATTCTCTTTGGAAAAGCATAGTCCAGATAAACAGTCACTGTTTGTAAAGAACACATAATGGTGGTATGCAACTGTGAGAATGGGCAACAACCATGGTCTCGATCAAAAACAAGTCCATTGCAAAGGACTTCATTAAGTAGAATCACAAAGATGGTATCTCCTCCTGTTCTCATGATTCTTTAATCTCTGTCTCATGTATTAAAATATGCTCCTCGTGTATACATTTTAGGAGCATCAAGTTACATGAGAGCCTTTTTATTTTAAATCATTATAGAAACATAGGGTGGTAGCTTTGATATTATGATCACTACACTAGTGGTGTTGTACTTCAGATATCTATAACAAAGTTACAGTTCTGTAATGTTTTTCCATACAAATTTTATCATATCATCAGGTTGGTGAAGTTACTGTGGAAAAAGATTAATGAACCATCATGCTTTGACCCAAAGAAAAGAATGTATGACTTTGTGTCTCATGTGAACATTGTTCTTTCCTTGGGTAATCATTTATTTTATCATGGTATGAAGACCTAGGTATTCTTATACTTCTTAATAGTTGCATCAGTATTTCAATAAGGATTTCTTTCTTTCTTCAGGGCCGGTGCATAAACTTCTCCCGAGTTCCATTTCAGTAAAGGAAAGCAAGACAACCAAGAAGGTACAAAGATGGCACATTTTCACATTCATCCAGATGAAAAAAGTCAAGTGCATTTCAGAAACCCTTGGAAGAGCAGCTTATTTTCTCTGTCAGGAGATGCTTTCTCTGCCTTCTGCTTTTTTTTTTTTTTTTTGCACCAAATGTTTTCAAACACTTGTTTGTCTACAAGGAAGGTGATGAAACTCAGTAGTAACTCATGATTCATGACATTGAAATAAAGAAGAATGTTAATCTGCACACTGTGGTTTATAAAGGAAAGCTTATTTGAATGTATAGAAGAGGCAAAAGCAAAAATAGCAACAATGTACCGATGATATCAAAACAGACCACAAAACAAGTAGCCATGATGGGTCTTCCATGAAGATAGGACTTTTTAACATACAAACATGGCACTTGTGTTTTTTTATATGACAAAATCTTTAGCTATTGGCAGAGTATGAAATTTCCAACCAGGCTAAGCAAATATTGGAGTTCATTGCCTTATAGCTCTGTCAGATCACAAAATCCTTCCAAGTCCTCTATCACAGTGTGCCTTACGGGAAGTTTCTGACTAGAAAATCTTGTCATTTTAACACTGAAAAGTGCACACGCATGACAAAAGATAGACAAGATGCCTCAAGGTATTGGTAGCAAGCAAGATTTTGCCCTTTAGTTTTTGAAGACACCTTTCTTTCATTATGCACTTGGGACAAGAAAATTAATAGAGCGTTATTCCACCGGAAGACAGCCTCTAACCAAAGATCTGGAGTGGAGTTTAAAGGACTCATGATTTGAGACTTTGTCCCTGAGACTGGTAGATTTCCCTCTTTTCCTGTGTTTAGGATTTAGTAGTGCATAAAGCATTAATGTCTGTAAACATACCTAGGAGTTTGTTTTGCTTTTAATTTAAAGGAAGCAGTAACCACAAAGCTTCTGCTCAGGGTTTTTTCTTCCTTCAAGTCTCCAAGGGCTCTTCAGCGTCACAAGCCAGCAACTCTCTTTGCATGAAAATTTCAAAGTTTAATTAATATAATTAAAGGCAACAGCAAGCAGCAGCCTGTGAAGATTTTGCTCATCTTTTTTATGCCTTTTGACATTGAATGACCTATTACTGTATGCGCATTACTTGGATTTTGAGGAGCACTCTACCTTGGTTATGATTCAGTAGAGGAAAAAGACCTCCTTTCTTTAGTTTATAAATTAAATTTTCAGGAGGATTGCCATCAAAAAACATTGACAATGTATGTATTATAATTTTTTAGAAAAACCACCATCGTGTCACGTCGACGATGCCAGATTATGTTAGCGTGAGCAGAAACACTGTGGGGGAGGAAGAAGGCAGCAGCTGAAGAAAACAGCTCAAATGATCTAGTCACTTTCGATACTGTACTTCAGATGCGAAATGGATATTCGACTCGAAACCTGACAAAGCGCGCCGGCTTTGATGTGAACTGGTATAGACAATGACCAGTGGCCGGGTCAGTGGGATGTCTCTCTGCGAGCACAAAGGCTTATCAAATGACACTAAAAATAAGTTCAACAACCATCACATTGGAAGGGAGAAGGCGAGCATTTCATGTTTGGCGGGCATATGAGTGCACAAGATGGAAAGAACGATTTGGAGCATCCTGGTATAATTACCCCCATTGTGCTTTTAATGGAGATTTCAAAGGACGGGGAATGATTCTCTTGGTTGGTGTCCAGGTTTTTGGCACAGCTCCAAGAAACCTTATGCACACACACCAATATATGTATATGTACACACACACACTAACACACACACACATGTATTCTTTAGCTTGAATCTTTTGCTCAAGTTTATTTATGTCACTGGCTGGCTGGATCCAAAGTCATGTGTCCACATATTCATAAATAAAATTTTTACCTGTGCTTTTGTTATTGATTTCTTTAAACCCAATAAAGCTCATGCCTTCTTTGGTTGAATATAAAATTGTCCTAGTTAGTTTCAGGAGTGGAATTGTTTTCAGTTCCAAAATGTCCAATATGTTTAGAGATGATACTCTTGGCAGAGTCCATGAGTGCCAGTGCAGCATGGAAGCCTGACACAGGGCTTCAAATCCTTTCTGCATGAGTTCTTGTACACACCTGCTGTATGTTCGTATCTGGAGCAAGACCTATTGTTACTTTCTTAAATAGGCCTTTCATTTCTGGTCAGTGCAAAGGCATTAATGCTATTTTAAGAGCATCAAGTAGAAGCTAAGATTATAGATTTTCTAATAATTATTTTAAATTTCACTAGTAATTTCTCTAGTATACATGTATTTTGCACAGGAGCAATATAAAATAAACCTCTGCCTTTAAATGGCAAAATAGCTTTCTGGAGATTTGTAAGGCAAGTACCATGGAGAACTCTCCATGGAGAGGGAGGGGCACTGGTGTATATGTAGACTGAAAAAAATATCATTCATAAAGTTCCAATACAGACGGAATTTCATCGCCTTTAAAAATATGAACTAGATCTGTTATGCTTTTCTCTGATTATTTTAACCAGCAAATGAGAAGAATTTCTTTGCAAGAGTAGTTTTCTTACCAAAGGACTCCATCAGAAATCTCTGCACTTCTCAATAGGTTAGAATAAAACCTCTTCTATAAGTTTTATGACACTTCATATATAGAGAGAAATAGCTCCTGTGTAATTTTCTGGACATGATGTCAGTCAAGATGTCCTTTCTTGTACAAATGAATAAGTCTTATCCATCATCCATTTGTGTTGCATAAGGTTGCAAAAACAATTAAGTGGGAAATGACTTCTAACTTATGTGTCTACTCTGCCTGGAAAGAAAGTTTTGAAGGCATCTATATATATTTCATAACAATGTCTGTTCTTTATGGATTTGATCCATAAATATTTATCTATCTGAAAACTTTGATACTTGGAATGTTTTCCTTAAAGCATTTGGTGCTCCAA
The DNA here is from genome assembly GCF_902686455.1 of Sciurus vulgaris. Lineage (NCBI taxonomy): Eukaryota > Metazoa > Chordata > Mammalia > Rodentia > Sciuridae > Sciurus > Sciurus vulgaris. The sequence goes on from NC_136469.1 coordinate 80,473,073, forward strand.
GAAAAAACATTTGGTGCTAAGAGTTGCAGCACTGATGCCTTTCCCCAAGTTAATTCTATTTTAAAAATTTGTATTTCCTTCCCAATGAGATGCAGAGTAAAATTTGAGACTCTCCATTGACTAGGGAGCAGCATCTGTCATCTATGGTTAATTACTATTTTGACAAAAATATATAAGATTTAAACCCTCTATATTTCAGATTGTTAACAAAAGAGCTGATTTGCTTATAGTTCCTTTGAACTTTATTCTAACCATTTAAATAATAAATGACCCACTATTGGTTTCTATAATAAATTCTTACTGGATATAAGATCTGGGAGTCTCTATGAACTTCATTTTGTTATCTGAGTATCACTAATCATTGTTTACTGCTCAGAGGTGGATTTGTTTTCTTACTTTAAGATTGAAACAAAATCTACATTATGGCTAACAAGGTTGTTCAAAACATTTCTGATTGGTTAACTTACCTATATTATTTTTTAAGTTTAAGAGGAATAGTATAGCGAGGATGGTGGCGCATACCTGTAATCCCAGCTGCTTGGGAGGCTGAGGCAAGAGGATCAGGAGTTCAAAGCCAACCTCAGCAACTTAGCAAGGCACTAAGCAACTTAACAAGACTCTGTCTCCAAATAAAAATATTAAGAAGGGGTGGGGATGTGGCTCAGTAGTTAAGTGCCCTTGGTTTCAAGCCCCAGTACCAATAAAGAAAGAAAGAAGGAATAGTATAGTCATGTTGCAAATATACATACTACAACTATAGTCTTAACTTTCTCCTCCATGTGTATGTTGTATTTTGGTCACATCATATTCTTCGGGGGAGTTTATTAGAGTTTTATTAGAGTTTTAGTACTACTGAAATTTTTGGTGTGTGTGTGTGTGTGTGTGTGTAGTATATGTTACATATCTGTTTTAATATGAAAGGACATATGATTGAGAAAGATAACTCTAGTACAACTATTATATAAAGAACAGGCAGATGAGACTAGATAACATTGAAGAGTCAGTAAAACCATATACAGTAGTCTTGGAGTTAGAGTAATACTTAGTAAATTTAGTGAATTTTTATGGCATATTTATGAACACACTTTATTCAATCAGGTATGAAAAAGATTTTAAAAAAGAAAAACTACAAGGTTACAGGCCTTATACTATTTTTTAAATGATTTTGTTGTGTTCTTCCAAAGAAAATACTGATCAGAAAGTACACAGTATAACATGTCAATTTGTGTAAAAATATGCTTACATTATTTGGGACTGAGGTCTTTGACCATAGACCTCTGTATCTTGCTGACACTGAGCAGTCAACTTCTCCATCACAGACTGGAGGGACTGAAAGTACTTAAAATTCCTTCCAACTCTGACAACGTTTCTATTAATATGGTCGTATCAGAGGTTTTAGTATTTATGCATCTCATATTTTAATGGCTGCTTTATTTGTAAAGCATGGTAATAAATTAACTTTGTAAACTACTATTTAACTACACAAAAGATATTAAGCCATATCATTTGATGATTAGTTATAATAACTTCTTTTGATTTCTTATAAGCAAAAATTTTAAAGGGGTGACAAGCCATATAACTTATATTTGATTTAAAAATCCCTCAAAAGATGAGTAAAATATTGGTAAATACATCCATATATTTCATGCTGATGTTTCAGTCTCACAAGGGTCTCAAATGCATACATAAAGAGACAGAAACTCTTATGAGACATTTATGCCACCAGTTTAAATGACTGGAATACTTTGTACACTGTAGAAATATAACTTCTTTTTAAAAATTCCACTTAATAAACAATAACTATGCTTGTGTTACCCATAGAAAGTATTCAGTGGAAAATATTTTAAGGGTAAATTGACAGTTTAGAATCTGTAGCCTTTTAGACTTGCTAACCTTTCACAAAACTACCATGGCCTTAATGTATAAGGATACTGTGAAAGTAAGAATTCAAAATGTAAAAAAAGTGGACCTCAAACATTGTCTCCTAATTACTAATTACTATAAGTTATTTGTATCTTAGATAAATTACATTTGCAAGGTTGTAAATGTTAATGGCAAGTCAAAGGAAGTTGTGAAAGTTATTAAAATGTATAAGTAGATTTGATTTGACTAGAAACATTGAACAATAAATAGTTTCTGGAGTGTGAACTCTTAAAAAACTATACATTGCCTCTGTGAACTAAAAGGCAACATGATTTTAAACAGTTTAGATGCAAAACAAAGGAACAAGGTGCTTCCAAAGCCATAGATGATAGAGTAAGAAAATTGTTTCATCATATGCTAAATTAGAAGCAAATCTAAACCTCTTGGCATGATTATGTACTCTACCATCTGATTTGTATAAGTAATTGGGGAAAGAAAAACTCATAATATAAAACAAAATTGACTAGTTCTAGCAGATGACACCTGTAAATAGAATTTTACCAGTTGAAATTTTGATGTGAAATGAAACTATTATCATGATCACACTAAAGTTTTCTTTTGAGTTCTTTTTTTAACATCTTCTAATTCTAAAAGTTTCTGTTAATTAAACAGAGCAATGACAGACCCTCATCTTCTTTAAATACTTTGTGTGAGGCTGTCACATAGAAAGAAAAAATTATATTTTAAACAATATGTTCAAGTGTAAAAATCTTCAACAAATTCTAAATGTTTTTAAAAATGGGGGAAAATTTCAAGACATAATTAACATCTTGGATTCTTCATACGGAGCTATTCAGAAAGTTTGAAAGGATTTAATTAATTTTTAAAAAGGAAATGTGATAACTAAATTGTGATCTGGAATATTCAGTGTATTATTCTTGTTCTGAGGGATATTGATATGATTAAAATATTGTAGCACAATGCTAAAAAGAGAATATTATAACAGCAATAATGTATACCTCATTTGTATACCTCTCACTTCCCAAAAAGAACTGAGATAATGTATTTTATAAGGTTAAATCAATGATTTTAAAACTTTAAATTCAAAATGAAGATGAGTGCCAATTCATAAGTGATTCAAAAATTATGCGTTAAGCTGGTAGAATTAAGAATAGTATATTCCTTAAATTATTAAGCGGTGGGTATTGCTTTCTTTTAAAAAGTATTTACCTCAACTCTCCAAAAATCAGTCCAATAAATCTCAACCCAAGGTTATTACTGCATATTTTATAACTTCTAACTTTTAAAAACATTTTCAATGTCATTTAAATAGAGAAGGGAGCGATTGTATTAGTTTCCAATTGCTGCTGTTAACAAAGTTCCAAAAACTTAGTGGGGAAAACATGATTTATTCTCTTATATTTCTGGGTCCAGAAGTTCAAAATCAGTTCCAATGAGCTAAAGACAAGCCTGTAGCTGGGTTCATTCCTTCTAGAACTCTGAGAAAAGATTTCATTTCTTCTTCTTTCTCACCTGTATTTCTTGGCTTGTGGCTTCTTCATCTATCTTCAAACTGTATCACCCCAACTTCTTCTTCAGTCATCACATCACTTGTTATCTCTACAATCTGTTGCCTCCTTTTTTTATAAGCACCATAGTGACTATATTGCACCCACCTATATAATCCAGGATTACTTCTTTCTGTCAAAATCCTTAACATGATGACATCTGCAGAGACTCTTCTGTCATACAAAATGACAACAGGTTCTGGGGATGAGAACATGGGCATCTGAGAGGACCATTATTCAATCCATCACAAAGCTTGGAATAATTTTCCTTTAATGAAATATTTTCCTTATATCTGACACCCCAAAGATGAGTTCAACTTTCTGCTTAAGATCCTTACCTGCCCAAATTCTGTACATCTTGTCATTCCAGTGTTGATATCTTTTCTTTTTTGGCGGGGGGGTTGGGAGCAATTCCACTTGTCTCCATTCCACTGCTTTATATTTTACTTGAGATTTCTCAAAAGGAAAAATGCCAGGGGAAAAATTCTTGGAAGATTTCTGGCAGATGAAAAACTGTACCTAAAATTGAAAAGCAAAGGTAGTTTTGTTCCCTTTGTAGCATTTACTTTGTCTGTATAAATCCAGAAGTTAATCTAGAGTTAGTCCCCCTTCTGCTGTCATTCTGAAAATCTTTTAGGAAGGTATTAAAATATCATCAGAGACTAAGGACAAAAATAAGTTAATAGTCTAAGATGAGCATCAGCAATTGACATGGATCTTAAACAAAATTTGTCTTCACCTGTTAACTATTTTCTTCCAGAATTAAAAATGTTTTTAAAAGAATAGTGATTTTAAATTCTAATAAAACTAACATCTATATCAAACACTGTTCAAGCAGTGACGATGAACAAAACATCAACAAAATGGACAAACACTAAAATGATAAAAGTCAAAGGGATCAGGTAAATTTTTCTGAACTATAGACATATGTTCCATGTACACTGAGTTACTAGCAATAGATTATTCAATCCAATACCCACAATAGGTTTTGTTTTTACATCTCTCATATTATTCATATATTGTATAGCCTTTCTGCATCCACTCTCTTCTGAGAAGTACATTTATATGTTAAAATGCTAAATTTCATATTCTCATATGAACTTTTATATATTTTGTGATCCTCATGCTGTCCCTGATAACTCATATGAATCTATTTTCCCTCTCTAAATAAGTTCTTAACATGTTTTTAAAAAGTCAGTTAAATCACATGATAGCATTACATCTATATATTATTTTACAACTTCCCAAAGTCCTACATAATTCATTATTATCAACTAAATATATACTACACACATACTACATATACTGTGCTAATTTGGTCAACACCTAGGTAAATTCAGTGTTAATCATTCTAAGGATATGAGTGGAGGTGGAAGGGGCTTCCGGTGATATTCTGTAAGAAAGTCTTATAGCTTGAATCCTGAGTGGCCCATTTAAAATAAAACCTGATCACATAAAATGAGATTTAATGCTAAGTGAGGCCTGTTTTATATGAGCAACCCTAGATAACTCTGCACCACCGAGAGGATCTCATTTTGTTACCACACAATTTTCAGTGTGTATTAACAGTCTTCCTGAGGAATCGAAATGCTTTTAAATCATTCTATTTGTTGCAAAACATTACTTTGGCCTAACTCACAGATAAGTTAAGCCACATAAAAATTTAATATCCTCTAAGGGTAAACAAAACAAAAAAACAAAATGCCATGACAATGATGAGGTTAAGAAAGTTGACCTGATTCCAGGGAAAAAGAAAAGTTTCTCTGGGAGAGTGTTTTTAGGACTAGCTAAAGGACATTAGGAAGATGAATCAGTTTAACATAATTTCAAGGCAGTAAATGTTGAACAAGAAAGGAGAGAAAACCCAATACTGAAAGGACATTTACTGAGGTTCTGTCTTCCAGGTGATCTATCCTATTGGTTATGCTTTCTATGGAGTTTTTAACTTGGTTTATTGTTTCCTTCATTTCAAGGATTTCTGTTTGTTTGTTTTTTCAATATCTCTACCTCTTTATTGAAATGATCTCTTGCTTCCAATATTTGCTCTTTTAACTGTTGATTGGTGCAATCATTTAATGCCTGCATTTGCTCTTTCATCTCCTCATTTGCTTCCCTGATTGTTTTAATTATGTACATTCTGAACTCCCTTTCTGACATTTCTTCTGCTGTGCTGTCATTGGGTTTTATTGATATAGTATCTAGGTTTGTTTAGGACATTTTCTTCCCTGTTTTCTCATATTGGTCAGATGTCAGTGGGACTTTGTGATATTGCAGATTTCCTCTATTGGCTTATAGTGTCCCTGTAGATTTCCAGTGTATCACCTTCCTGCCTTCAGTAGCCTGAAGTCTTGAAGTAACTTGATAATGCAGTGCTTCCAAGGAAAGCTGCCCCTAGCCCGCTACTGGTTCCAGGACTTGGAGCTGGCTCTGTGTGGAAAGGCTCTCACTGGGGGGCCTGCTCCGAGAAGCTGGAGAATCTGGCCCTGTGGGAGGAGCCCACCACCGGAGTGCTCAGAGCTGCCTGGGGGAGACTCTAGCTGCCCTGCCCTACTCTAATAAGCCACCTGAATCCCGGCCTGCCACCCCGGCAGCGATTCACCGGCCCCCCAGCGAGAGCCTTTCAGCACAGAACCAAGCTTCAAGTCCCTGAGCCAGGACAGCGAGTTCCTGCCCGCAGGTTGCTTAGGGACCAGGACAGGGCAGCCAGGGACTTCCCAAGCAGCCGGCAGCCCGGCCCCCTCCAGCGGGAAGCGCCTTTCCAGGCTAGCTTCTCGGAGCAGGCCCCCCAGTGAGAGCCTTTCCACACAGAGCCAGCCACAAGTCCCCAAGCCAGCGGAGACCTCCAGCCCACAAGCAGCCTCTGGGACCAGGGCAAGGCAGCCAGAGACCTCCCCAGGCGGACCTGCCCGCCCCCCGCCAATGATGTACCTTACAGAAATAGAGCAAGCAATTATGAAATTCATCTGGAAGAATAAGAAACCCAGAATAGCTAAAGCAATCCTCAGTAGAAAGAGCAAAGCAGGGGGTATCGCAATACCAGATCTTCAACTCTATTACAAAGCAATCGTAACAAAAACGGCATGGTATTGGTACCAAAATAGACAGGTAGATCAATGGTACAGAACAGAGGACGTGGACACAAACCCAAATAAATACAATTTTCTCATACTAGACAAAGGTGCCAAAAATATGCAATGGAGAAAAGATAACCTCTTCAACAAATGGTGCTGGGAAAACCGGAAATCCATATGCAACAGAATGAAACTAAATCCGTATCTCTCACCCTGCACAAAACTCAACTCAAAATGGATCAAGGACCTCGGAATCAGACCAGAGACCCTGCATCTTATAGAAGAAAAAGTGGGTCCAAACCTTCAACTTGTTGGCTTAGGATCAGACTTCCTTAACAGGACTCCCATAGCACAAGAAATAAAAGCTAGAATCAACCACTGGGATAGATTCAAACTAAAAAGCTTTCTCTCAGCAAAGGAAACTATCAGTAATGTGAAGAGAGAGCCTGCAGAGTGGGAGAATATCTTTGCCAATCATACTTCAGATAGAGCGCTAATTTCCAGAATCTATAAAGAACTCAAAAAACTCTACACCAAGAATACAAATAATCCAATCAACAAATGGGCTAAGGAAATGAACAGACACTTCACAGAAGAAGATCTACAAGCAATCAACAGATATATGAAAAAATGTTCAACATCTCTAGTAATAAGAGAAATGCAAATCAAAACTACCCTAAGATTTCATCTCACCCCAACTAGAATGGCGATTATCAAGAACACAAGCAACAATAGGTGTTGGCGAGGATGTGGGGAAAAAGGTACACTCATACATTGCTGGTGGGGTTGCAAATTAGTGCAGCCACTCTGGAAAGCAGTATGGAGATTCCTCAGAAAGCTTGGAATGGAACCACCATTTGACCCAGCTATCCCACTCCTTGGCCTATACCCAAAGTACTTAAAATCAGCATACTACAGAGATACAGCCACATCAATGTTCACAGCTGCTCAATTCACTATAGCCAGATTGTGGAACCAACCTAGATGCCCTTCAATTGATGAATGGATAAAGAAACTGTGGCATATATATACAATGGAATATTACTCTGCCATGAAGAATGATAAAAGTATGGTATTTGCAGGCAAATGGATGAAAAAAATGGATGAAATTGGAGGATATCATGCTAAGTGAGATAAGCCAATCTCAAAAAACTAAAGGACGAAAGATCTCGCTGATAAACGGATGAGGACATATAAGGGGGGGTATGAGGGGTTAGCGTTAGGGTTAGGGTTAGGTTTAGGTTAGGGATAAGGAGGGTGGCAAGAATGGAGGAAGGAAGGACTGTATAGAGGGTAAAGGGGTGGGAAGGGTGGGGGGGAAGGGAAAAAATAACAGAATGAATCAAACAATATTGCCCTATGTAAATCTATGATTTTTAATTAAAATAAATAAATAATAAAAAGAAAGGACATTTAATTCAGTTTTAGTTTTAATTATCAAGGATTAAATGGTACAATGGAAATGGAATGTATAGTGGAAAACTGAACAACTGGATTTATATTTTGCTCTTGTAATAATAACCTGTTCCCGATATTTATTCTATTCTGACATTATCATTTCCCTCAGTTTTACTAACTGACCCACACAGAACAATTGAAGAACAATGATGTCTCAGTAAAGCCAGGCACTGCAACCTTTCAGCCATCTACAGCACTCCGATTATTTAACAGCCTCTAGAGGCTGGCAGGGATGATGTATGGAGGTAGTCCTGGGAAGGTGGGAATTCAGTTGAGCTTTTTATCCCAAAGTGAAAAGACCCCTCCAAGTGAAAAAAGGATGAAAGTTCAGGGAATTTGGTTCCACTGAAAAGAGAGAACAGTCAAAAACTGCTCAAGAAGGTCAAAGCCATGCAGCAAATGTACTGGGCAACACTGGAAGAGAGCCAGAGAGCTAAGAGACTGCCCTGAATCTGAGCACTCGTGAGCTCCATTAGTGAATATGGGCAGATGCCCATATCTTGTGCCAGTCTGTGCACTGACCATGGAATACTGCAATGGAAGAGACAAACAGGTTTCAGAAATCTGAGCAAGTAAGGACAGTAAACAAGAAGATGCAAGTGTTACAAGCCTATAAAGGGGACATTTAAAGTGTGACAAGAGTATGTAATGGGAAGAGGCTAACCTATTCTAAGTCATTAGAGAAGACAGTGAAATGTTGATTGAAACTGAGAGAATTAGTGAATGTTTTCCTCCTTCCTCTCTTACATTTTCTCTTCCTCCTTCAACCCTACCCACTTCGCAGCACATCAGCAGAATGCCTGGCACATAATGGGCTCTCAAAGTTAATTTGCTAGTGATTTAAAAATAATTATTTAGACTTCCAGTTCCTACAAGACTGAATAGTCCCATTCCACCAACTTCTTCCTTACATGTAAAAGCCCTGGACATAGCAGAAACAAAACAAAACAACAAAACAAAAATGAAAAACAGGAAGTGTCTGAAAGGTGGAAAAAGTTGCAGACTGCTTAAGGTCCTCAGATTGAGGAAGAACATGGAGGTGAGTCCTCTTGAGTTTTCTTATTGTGCTAATACCTGATATCCTCCTTGAGACAGAGCCTATTGGATATGTAAAGACAACTAGGTGGATTTTATCACATAGTATCCTCCTTGAGACGTTAATTAAACAGAGATTGGCAGAGTGGAAGAATTAAAAAAAAAAAAAAAGATTCCCCAACAACATTAGAAACCTCAAATAGAATGACATAGATCAAAGGATGGAAAAAGATATGCAACGTGATTATAAATGTTTTTAAAAGAGTGGGTACATTAATATCAGATAAAGTGTGTTCAGAGCAAAAATACGTTTTAGATGCAAATGGAGACATTATATAACAAGAAAAGTATCAATCTTCCAAAAAGTCATAATGCCATAAACATGCGCACGTCAAAAACAAACAAATCCTTAGGACCTTAAAATATATGAAGCATAAGCTTAGAACTGATAGAAGAAAAACAGAAATGAATCCTCAATTATAGCCAGGAACTCAAGTAACCCTTTTTCATCAATTGGTAGAATCACAAGAGAGAAAATCATAAAGGATATAGAAGAATTGAATAGCACAATTAACCAAGAGGATATAACTGACACATAGGGAGCAACAACTACCAAACGAAAATAAAATGTACATTTTTTTCACATTCCCATGGAACATTCAATGGGCTAAATCATATCCTAGACCATTAAATAAGCCTCAACAAATTCATAAGTATTGAAATCATACAAAGTATGTCCTTTGATCAAATCAGAAATAGCTAACAAAAATACAAGAGAATATTCTTTTTTGTTTGTTTCTGTTTTACTTTTTTGTACTGGGGATTGAACTCAGGTAGAAATAACTATTAAAAATACAACAGGATTTTTTTTTTATACTAGGGATTGAACTTAGGAGCACTTGCACTTGGCCACTGAGTCACATCCCCAGCTCTCTTTTGTATTTTATTTAGAGACAGGGTCTCACTGAGTTGCTTAGCTCTTCACTCTTGCTAAGGCTGGGTTTGAACTCACAGTCCTCCTACCTCAGCCTCCTAAGCCACTAGGATTACATGCGTGCGCCACAGTGCCTGGCAGGATGTTCTTTTAACACTTGGCAAGTGCACATTATAAGTAAATGATGGGTCAAATAAGAATCTCAAGTAGAATCCAAAATTCATAGAAATAAATGAAAATGCAAATAGAACATATTAAAATAGGTGAGGTGATACAGTTAAAGCAATGCTAAGAGGAAAATTAATCATCTTGAATTAGTGATCTAAATTCACCTTCAGAAACTAGGAAATGAGGAGTAAAATAAAGTCAAAGCCAAGCAGCAAAAAAGTAATGAAGATAACAGAAATCAATGGACTTGAAAACAAAATAATAAATAAAATCAATTTCCAAAGCTAGTTTTCAAAAAAATCAATGAAACTGGTAAATCTCTAGCAAGACATACAAACAAAAAAGAAGAAGAAAGAAAAGAAAAGAAAGAAAGAAAGAAAAAGAAAAGAAAGAGAAAAAGAAAGAAGTGAATAATCAATGTCAGAAAAAAAAAAAAAATCCAGGGAATGTCACTAAAGATCTTGCAGTCATTGAGAAGACAATAAGGAAACATAATGAACTATTCTACCTACTATAAAATGAAAAGAAGTGAACCAATTATTCAAAAACCAGAAACTATCAAAACTTGATTAAGTCAAAACAGAAAGAAACTGGCTTCAATTTAAAAAGCTTCCACTCAGAGAAATTCAGACCATGGTCATTTCAATGGAGAATTCTATCAAACATTAAAAAAGAAAATTAATTTCAATATATCTCTCAGGGAAACATATAAAAAGATGGAGCCCCCTTCTCAATTCATTCGTTTTATGAGGCTAGGATTGCTCTGCTATCAAACCAAACAAACAAAAAGTACAAATATTAAAATAAGTGATAAACTATAATCTCCCATAAACTTAGATATAAATCCCCAAGAAAATAAGTCCAATGATACCCAGCAATGTATAAAAAGAATTATCCATCATGCAAAGTCGTATTGATTTCAGATTGAAAGGGTGGCTCAATATTTTTAAAAATATGTGAAATCCACCCTATCAATAAGACAAAGAAGAAAAATAATATGCTCATGTTAGTTGATGCAAATGAGACACTTGGCAAAATCTAGTATCTATTACTGATAAAATAACTTCAGCAACTTAGGAATAAAGGGAACTTTCCCCACTTGATAAAGTGTTGGAAGCCATGTATAAATTATGGGTTTGTTTAAGCCAACATAAGACAGGGAGGCTACTTTTCTCGGAACTCCTGGGTGAAATTCCCTGATTCTAGAAAGCCCAGATCATGCTGGCGCCCTGCCTTAGCCCACAGCCCTAGTTTGGAATGCAGCCACCAGGAGATGAGTGGGCGGGCATAACCTGCCAAGCCCCAAACAACCTGTTTTTCCTCTCTTTATCCTGAGTTCCTCAAGAAGCCTGCCACACTGAAACCCTCTGATGTATTTCCCCTTAAATAAAGGATTGGGGTCTTTTTCCCTTGTTCAGTTCCTGTTCCTATCAGGGCTGGAAGACCCACCGGGCACCACCCTTTTAAAATCTAATTTCTGTCTATTGTCTTTTATTCCCTACTGATTATTTTCAGACTTTTTATTTTCTCTGCCAGTTCACATCTCCAAGCAAGTGTCTGCTCTACTAGGGGGCTGGTAACCCTGGCATTTTAAAGGAATACCACCCAAAACCTATAGCTGACATTGTACTTTTTGATACAAAACAGATGTCTCCCTAAAATCAGAGACAGGGCGGAGAATCTAATCTCATATGCCTTATTCAACATTACTTTGTCCTGGAAATTTCAGATCAGCAATGAGGCAAGAAAAAGAAATCAAAGGCATACAAATGAGAAAGGCAGGAATAAATGTTTCTCAATCCACAGAAGATAAATTACTAGTTAGAAAAGCTTAAGGAGTCTATAAAACTACAACTGATAAGTGAAATTAACAAGTTCACAAAATATAAGATGAATTAAAAATTGCATGTGTATATATTAACATTAAAAATGTGGAAAGTGGAATTAAAATTACTACATTATTTATGATCATTTCAATTAAAATGATATACTGAGGTATAAAACTCAACACCAAATAGGCACATATTCTGTACACTAAAAATGATATAATACTTTGAAAGAAATCAAAGATTTAAGTAAATAGATGCATCATGTTACTGGATTGGAAGACTAATTGACATAGTGATGATGTCAGTTTTCCCCAAACTTACCTATAGGTTTAATGCAATTTTAATCACAATCCTGACATTTTATAGACATAGAAAAGCCTTTTCTAAAAGTATATGCAAAGACACAGGTTGTAGAATAACTGGAACAATACTGAAAAAGAAGAATAAAGTGAGAGCTGTCATCCTATTTCATACGAAGTCCTACTACCAGCAATAATCAAGACGAAGTGGTTTTGGCAGAAAGAAAGATGAATAAAGAATCCAATACTAAGAACACAAACAATAATAGGTGTTGGCATGGATGTGGGGGAAAAGGCACACTTGTACATTGCTGGTGGAGTTGCAAATTGGTGCATCCATTCTGAAAAGCAGTATGGAGAATCCTCAGAAAGCTTAGAATGGACCCACCATTTGAGCAAGTTATCCCACTCCTCACTTTAGACCCAAAGAACTTAAAATCAGCATACTACAATAACACAGTCACATCAATGTTTACAGCAGCTCAATTCACAATAGCTAGATTGTGGAACCAACCTAGATGCCCTTCAACAGATGAATGGATAAAGAAATTGTTTTATAAATACACAACGGAATATTATTCAGCCATAAAGAAAAATAAAATTACAGCATTTGCAGGTAAATGGATGGAATTGGAGAATATCATGCTAAGTGAAATAAGCCAATCCCCAAAAAACAAAGGCCAAATTTTTTCCCTGATAAATGATGATATGTAATGGGGGTTGAGATGTGTGGTGGATAAGAGAAGAAAGGAGGAACTTTGGATTATGAGAGGGAAATGGGAGAGGGAAGGGGGCAGGGGTATGAAAGATGTGGAAAGAGACAGATATCATTACCCTGTGTACATGAATGGTGTGAATCTACATCGTGCACAACCATAGAAATGAGAAGTTGAACCCCATTTGTTTACAATGAATCAAAATGCAGTCTGTAAAAATAAAAAATAACAAAATGATGAATTTTTAAAAATGATGAGAGAATCCAGGAACTGAACACTTCACAGAAAAAGAACTACCACCGATCAACAAATATATGAAAAAATGTCCAGCATCTCTAGCAATTAGAAATGCAAATCAAAACTACTCTAAGATTTCATCTCACTCCAGTCAGAATGGCAGTTATCAAGAATACAAGCAACAATAGGTATTGGCGAAAATGTTGGGGAAAAGGTACACTCATACATTCCTGGTAGGAATGCAAAATGGTGCAACCACTGTGTTAAACAGTATGGAGATTCCTCAGAAAACTTGGAATGGTACCACCATTCAACTCAGCTATCCCACTCCTTGGTTTATACCCAAAGGATTTAAAATCAGCATACTATGGTGACACAGTCACATCAATGTTTATAGCAGCTCAACTCACAATAGGTAAACTATGGAACCAACCTAGGTGTCCTTCAACAGATAAATGGATAATGGGGTATCTATATCTGATGGAATACTACTTATCTTTAAAGAAGAATGAAATTATGGAACTTGCTGGTAAATGGATAAAGTTGGAGAATATCATGCTAAATGAAATAAGACAATCCTAAAAATCCAAAGGCCACATGTTTTCTCTGATGTGCAGATGCTAATTCACTATACGTGGGGGCACTAGGGAAGAATAGAGTTACTTTATATTAGGTAGAGGGGAGTGAAGGTAGGAGGAGGATAGGGATAGGAAGGATTATAAAGTGAAACAGACATTATTACCTCATGTACATAAATGAATGCATGACTGACATCATCCCATGTGTACACTAAGAAAAATGAGAAATTATACTCCATGTATGTATGATTTATCAAAATGCATAATGCATTCTACTGTCATGTATAACTAATTGAAACAAATAAAAATAATAATAAAAAAGATATAGAAAAACTGAATTACTCATAAATTGTGTGGTATAAACATAGCATAGTTAAAGTCTACTCTGGAAAACATTTTGCAGTCTCATAAAAAGAAGTATGTATTACCATAAGTTCCCCAAATTGCATCATTGAGCTTTTATCTTAGAGAAATCAAAATGAATGTTAGCAGCTTGATTTGTGACTACCAAAATCTGAAAGCAACCTAGATAGCTTTCATCTGATGAATGATTAAACAGACTGTGGTATATCCATTGCTTGAAATATTTCTCAGAAATATGAAATGATGGGACGCTCACATTAACTTGGATGAATAACCAGGGAAATATATTGATTATAGGTCAGTTCCAAAATGTAATACTCTATGACAAAATTGTGGAAATGAAGGAGTGTCCAAGAGTCAGGGAACAGGTGAAGGGGAAAAGGTGGGGGTGGCTAGAAAAATGGCAAAAATAATTATCCCTGAGGCAATGGAAAATTTCAGTATTTTGACTGTATCAATGTCAATGTTCTAATTATGATATTGCGCTAAAGAACAATATGGCTTTGCAAGATGTTGCTTTACGTAAACTGGTATAAGATTCATAGGATCTCTCTGTATTATTTCCTACTTATGAATCTTCAATTATATCAAATAAACTTTAAAGAAACTAAAATTGTTTTTCTTACATTAAATATACATCATTTTATGAAGTTTTAAGGGTGTATTACTTAAAAAGATTAAATTTTAGCTAATCATAGCTATAGTTTCAGTTACCCTGGAGGCTGAAGCAGGAAGATAACAAGTTTGAGGCCAGTCTGGGCAATTTAGACAGAACCTATCTCAAGATAAAAAATAAAAAGGACATGAATATAGATCAATTGCAAAGTACCCCTGGGTTTAATCCCTATTATCAAAATCAGAACCAAAACAACAACAAGAAAGAAAGATAAACGTCATCAAGATGACATTTATTTTCAATTTTATGCCTTTCTATCACTTTTAAAAATTTGGTTTTAAAATGTACTACACAGTAGTTTTGACATTTTTGGCAAGTGTGGGAGTGCACACGTGTGTGCATGAGCAAAGTTCTGCAAATTACAATACATATGCAAATTTGTGTAATCACTGTCACAGTCAAAATACCGAAGCCTGGCCACAGTAGCACATGTCTGTAATCCCAGTGGCTCAGGAGGCTGAGACAGGAGAATCTTAAATTCAAAGCCAGCCTCAACAAAAGCAAGGTGCTAAGCAACTCAGTGACAACCTGTCTCTAAATAAAATACAAAATAGGGCTGGGGATGTGACTCAATGGTTGAGTGCCCTTGAGTTCAAACCCTGGTCCTCCCTCCAAAAATATACAGAACAGTTCCACCACCCTGAAAAGACTCCTTCAAAATATGTCTTTGTAATCATACCATCCACTACTTCACCCAAACCCAACAAGCATGTACTAGCTTCCTGTCATCACAGTATTCTTTTTTGAGAATAAAATAATGGAACCGTACAGTATATAATGTTTTGAGAATGAATTCTTCCACTCATTTATGTTGTAGCATATATAAATAGCGCATTTTTAAATTACTGAGTAGTATCCATTGTATTAATATGCCAGAATTTATTTTATCTATTCCCTTATGGATGGGCATTTGGGTTGTTTTTGGTTTTTAGCAATTATGAAAAGAGCTGCTACACATATCTGTATTCAAGTCTTTGGAAGTTTATCTTGTATGAACATATGCATCTTGCTTGGGTAAATATTAGGAATGTGTTAGAGATAGGTGTATGTTTAACTTTTAACAGGTTGTCATACTTCAAAGGAATGGTAGCACTTTACATTTCCAACATTTTTGTTCATTTATGAACTTTAGCCTTTCAATGGCTCCAGTTTGTCCATAGTTTAAGAAGTTCTAAAGGTTTAGCATGACAGGTGTGTCAATCAAGTTCTTAGAGGAAAGAATAGAAATGAATGGACTGAATTTGGAAGAAGGCTCTATGAGTCTGGTTTTCTGACTTGGGAGCTGAGGTTTGTAGCAAAGATACAGGAAAGGACAAGAGGGTACAGATATGAAGAAAACATCATGGTGTTGGGTGTTAAGTACCAGGATGAGGAAGCAGGCATATATGTAAGGAAGAATTGGAGCCAGATCTACAACTAAACATTCTATAAGAAGACCAATTTGGTGCAGACACTGTTGCAGCCAAACCTGTAGTCTGGGCCTTCCCCTGAGATTTATGACAAGGTGCAATTCCTGAACATGGGTGGAGTACAGACATTCACAACCAAAAGCGTGACAAAGTTTTTACTGAGTCATAAGATATATATATATATATATATATTTTGTGATCTAGAACTTAGCACTCTGCAAGCATGGTCACCTACTATCTAAATCCAAATCACTCAACTAAACATGTTTGAAATCACTGCAGCATTCAAGTGGCTTGACTTTTTTTTATAATTTTTACAAATTGGCCCACTTAGGTTTTCCTTGTTTCTTTCTTTTTTTTTTTTTTTTTTCTGGATATAGCACAAGGGCTAAGCTTTCTTCTGCAAAAGAGTATAATTAGCAAATGTTGTGTGCTAAACCTTCTTTTGAACTATTTTAGTTTGTTCATTTGATTCCACATTTAAAGTCCTCAAGGCCACAGCTATAATGAGATTCACATTTTGGAGGCAACATTGGTGGAGCAGTAATGCATTTCATGCTGTTGTTCCATAATTTGCCTAATCAGATAAAATGAGATTAAACATTACATTGGAAAGGTCCAACCTCCTCATTCATACAAAGTTATATTTAGCTAATCACATAGGAAATTACTTATTTCCTAGGGCTTTGTTTGCATTTTTGGCTCGTTAGAAGTCAGAATTTAATCAGTGTACTCTATTTCTCTACTAGTATCTAGTGAGACCACTTCCCCAACTGAGTAAAGTTAGTATGATGTATGGGCTTAATTAACTAATTGGCTTGTTAATTAATTAAATTAATTGACATTTATCAATTAATGGGTTTGTACCAGCCACTTTATTGACCATTTATTCATAGCATTGAAAAAGACAGAAACATGATCCCTGCCTTTATGGAATTTCTCTCTAAATAGTTTTCCATTGCTTACGTAATAAGCAATGATAATGCTGTTGTCTTAAAACAATGCTAATTATTATCTTATGGTTTTGTGGGTTGGAAGTCTGACTGTATTCCTTATGAAAGTTCTCAGGGAGAATCTGCTTTCCTGAAGTTATAGACCGAGGGTCCTGTTTTCTCTGATTTCTTGCTATCACCTAAGACCATTCCCAGTTACTAAAGGCCACTACATTTTTTGGTCTGTGGCTCCTTTCTTTTGTCTTCAAAGTCCGCATAGGCAAGTTAGATCTTTTTTACCTTGCATATCTTTCACAAATTTGGCTTTCTCAACTTAAGTCACTGATGAATGGGTGGAGAAAGAAAATGTGGTGTAAACATACAATGGAATATTATTCAGCCTTAAAAAAGAGGAAAATTCTGCTATTTGCAACATCAGATGAATTTAGAGATGAATTTAGGTGAAATAAACCAGTCAGAGAAGGCAGCATGCAGATCAGTCTTTGTGATCCAATCTGAAATAGACTCATAGAGACAGCAAATAGAATGGTGGTTGCCAGGAGCTGGAGGTAGGGGATATAGAATTTAAAAAAATATGTGTAAAGTTTCTGTTATGCGAGAATAATAAGTTCTTGCGATCTGCTATAGGGCACAGTGCTGTACTAGTATGCACTTTAAAATATGTACAGAGAATAGATTTCATGTTAAGTATTTTTTATCACATAAGAACATATACAAAAGAACACAAGAAACTAGGTGTGGTGGTGCACGCCTGTAATCCCAGTGAATCCAGAGGCTGAGGCAGGAGGATCACAAGTTCAATGCCAGACTCAGCAACTTAGCAAGACCATCGCAAAATAAAAAATAAAATGAACTGGGGATGTGGCTTAGTCACTAAGTGTCCTGGGTTCAATTCCTGGTACCAAAAAAAAAAAAAAAAAAAGTATTTAGGGTGGCTTTGGGTGGGTTTAGTACCCTGTACATGATTGTGGGTGATGTTATCGTAGGTGTATGCATACGTCCAAACGCATCAGAATGTACACATTAAATATGTTAACCATACCTAAATATAAAATTTTTAAAAAAGGATAATTTAATGGCTTATACTGAGTGAAAGAGAACAAAATTATGATTCCTCTTATACTCAAGAACAGGCAAAACTAACTATGATCACAAAAATTAGGAAATGGTTGGAGAATGTGGGGTTGTGCAGGGAGTTAAATTTACTGGAAAAGAGAAAAAGACTTGCAGTGACAAAAATGGTTTCTCTATAATCTGGAAGGAAGAATGAACTGAGACCACAGCCTAAGCATTATCTACAAACTTGTGAAACACACAGATTCTTGGGAATCACTCTAACAGAAATAGAAATTCTGAAGTCTTGGTTCTGAAGGCTGTATTTTAACAAACTTTCTCAGAGATCTTTGTATGTGCTAATTCTTCAGCATCGGTACCTTGTTTGGGGTGATATTTACACAAGTATAAAAATTATCAATAAAATGAAATATTTAGAAAGTGAGTTATTCCATGTTGTATTATTACACTTTAATTGGAAAAAAAGATAAATACATACAAAGACTCACTCTCCACACACACAAAAAATCAATGGTTTGCAATTTGGGATGCAAATAGCATAAAAATAAAATTCACCAAACAACATAAAATAACACAAAATGTGAAAAATAAAAAGTACAGTTTTATAAGAAAAGCACAAGATTAGTATGTGATATGTGATTAATATATAAAAGGGAAAAGTTGTCAGTTTTTAGTTAATGAATTGGCAGAACCATCTATAATATTTAATGCACTTTAGAGACCATGAGCTATCAATGATTAGAAGTTTCTTCAATATCCTGCAAACATCTGTACTCCATTATAGACAAAATATAAACTCTAAGGAGTTCATTACATATAATATATATTTCTATCAGTCCCCAAATGCCTATTTACAGCAAAAATTATAACAGGTCTCAAAGGAATGTGTTGTGGCATTTAAAAAGCCATTTAAAAGTGTTGTCTAAGTAAGAGCTAGTATATCATTCTAGGAGGAAATTTAAAAATCTTTTGTGTCCTCATGGGCTATTTAAAATTTTAAATGTTTGATAACTTTCTATCCATTTCTCTGTATAATATCACTATGAATTTTTCCCTCAATGCTAAATCCAATCCATAGGGGAAAATACTTTGAAATGAGAAAAACAAATCAATTAAAAGAACTGATCTTCACAAAATTCTTTTATCCTAAATATAAACTTGCATAAAGTAATGAGATTTCAGCATAATTAGAGGGTAGTTCTCTCTTTATAAAGTAAATACTGGGAAAAACAAGTTCAATTTGTGAAGAAAAGTCTCTTGATAGATAAAGGTAAGGTATGGAACAGCTTTTGGCATTAACTGTAGGCAATGACTTAGAAACATTCACTGTCCAAAGTTCCTTTGGATGAGTTTACTTTGGATGGTGTAGAGGAAACTGGGGTGGGTGGGGGTGAGGGATGGAAAGATAGTAGAATGAAACAGATAGTATTACCCTTTGTGTATGTGTGTATATATATATATATATATGATTACATGAATGGTGTGAATCTACATTGTGTACAACCATAGAAATGAAAAGTTGTACCCCCCTTGTGTACAATGTATCACAATGCAGTCTGTAAAAATAAAAAAAAATTAATAAAAAAAAGCAAGGATTCACTAGAAGGTACCATTGTCATCAGTACATTAATGGCAATTTTCCATTGATTGCTATGTAATATGGTTTTATGTATCGGGAGAGAAGTTGACCAAAACCACAGGGTTGGATGATATCACATGAAGAAAATTTGGGGATTGGAGACAAAAAAGGGTCAAAGACAGAAACTGAAGGAAGACACGCATTAGGAAGAAACAGATAGAATGAAATCCAAAATGATTCTAAAACTTTGAGTCAAAGTGTGTGCAGAGAACCAAGAGAAAGCAATGCACATAAGTCCAAGAACCAGAATGTTTCAAAAAGGAAGAAGGGGATATGATATACGTATTGACCTCAAGCTGTAAGTTATTCATGGGGAGGAAGCTACTGGGGAAGTTTGGGAATTGTTTAGGTATCTTTTTAAGTCTTATTTGCTTTTCACTAAGTGTTCAAGCAAATATGGCAAAATGTCTCTGTTTGTTTAATCTGCATGGTAGGTATTGAGTATTTTATTTGTTATATGTATTTGTATGCTTGAAATACTTATATATTTATGCAATGGAAATACTTACAATATTAACATAATCCAAAGAACTGATCAGCTTTGCCAAATCCTGCAGAAGGCCAAGTAGGATAAGGGCTGAAAAATGTCCACAGGATTTAATAATAATGTGTTCTCTAGGGACCTTGATGGAAACCATTTCAGTGAAATAGTGGCAGTTAGAAGCCAAATTCCAATGAACTAAGAAATTAAATGGAAGGCTAGCTGGAAAGGTCAGAAATAGGACTGTGTAGGATCAAGATGAGTTATGTTTTTGTTACTTCTTCATTTTAAAACAAGGTGACAAATTTATTTATAATCTAAGTTGGGAGGCCGGAAGCTAGTAGAGGGGGACGTCATGCAATTCCAGAATGAGACCCCAAAAAGAAGCAGGACAAGACTCAGAGAGCAGACGGATGCCTTGATATGAAGAATACATGGGTCTTCCATGAGTGTGTAGGGGGGGATGGGTCTTCCATGTGTGTGCATGGCACGTGCATGTGTCTGTTGGGGGAAAACCTAAAAGCATGAAAAAGTCGCTCACTGTGGCAGCAGGAAAATGAAGAGATCTCCTTAGAGAAAGAGGTCATTGGAAGTCTAGTAGAGTAGGGGAAGTAGAAGGGCAGGGGAGAACAGAAGGGGAAAGGGGGATCATGCACTGAAATTGATTCCCATGCATGTCTGAGTTTGTCAGGATGAACCCCAACTGCTATGGATAACCATAAAGATCTAATAAAAAAGAAACAAAAAAAAGAAGAAAGAGGTTATTTTCTGAGATAGAGAGGGATGAGAATGAGTAAGAAGCTTCATGAGTGATAAAAAGTTGTATGTCTGTTTCAGGAATTAGAAACTGAACTGCCACAAATATAGTTCTTCCCACTGGCTGAGGAAGTCACAGGCTGACTTCTCAGAAGCAGATGTTAAGATGGACCTTAATGTCTATTGGGGATCATTACCCAAGAAAGGCTGGAAATCATCTAACTGTTTCTTATAGGCCACTGGATGAATAAATCGTGAATCATACATGTAGTTAAGAATAAATGTACCAATCTGGATGAATCCTAAGAATGTAACATTGAGTGAAAGAAGGACCTGCCAAAAGTTATCTGCAATCGGATAAAATTGATGAAAAAAAATTAAAAATAGCATATTTTACATTATAGGTAGAGAGAGAGAAAAAAAAAAAAGTTCAAAAGCATCCATAGAAATAACACCCAGGAACTTGGTTATCTCTGGTGGGTGTGCAATAGAAAGGGACAGTAGATTTTCAAAGCAAATTTGTCAAACTAGCTTGACACATGGTAAGCACTATAGGTGTTGATTAATAATAAAACATGTTCACATAGTTTTATTCTTATTGGTATAAATGCAGGTGTTTGTTATTTTCTTGTTTTGAAAACATTTACACTTAAAGATTTTTTTAAAAAGTCCATCAGAGACACTTTTCTAATTACATGAAGTCAATAATAATAATTTCCAATATAAAAATATTACTTTAATTTCAGCTGAGAGCAAAGTCCTATGACCTGGGACCAAGTGAAATAGTCAAGTCAGTCACAGACTATTGGGCTGAGAAAACACACCCTCACAGGCACACACACATACACACACATACATGCATACACAGTCACACTTGGAGTAACATAAACACCAATAACCTCCTTTAAAAGCTAAGACCAAATGCATTTGCCTTCTCTTTATCTCATGAATTCTTCAAGGACAAGGACTATGTCATTTGGGGCTCTGCTGGAGGTCTCTGGCACGTTGTGAGCACTCAATAAACAATAATTAGTTCAGTCCTTTAGTAAATAATCATCCATGTACTCAATGAATAATAATTATTGATAATGAAAGGATTAAAAAGTGTGTCAAAACTTGAAAAAAAGTTAAAATGAGATATATTTGTACCTAATTAAATAAATTTTTGTGGAAGACATATTTAGAACTTTAGCTTTATGAATTTGATACTTCTTTTTCACCCCTTAGATTTTAGGACTTTGCTCTTTTAGTTCATATTGCCAACAATATCTTAGTTATAGTCATATATATTTGTATAAACTTTCATTATTCTTGTGTGTACATATATACTTATATATGTGTGCATATATATATTCATATATGCATACATATATTTTTCTTCTAGATCTATATATTGCTGACCTTGGGCAAATCTGTGAGTCATTACATTTATGTTAATGCACCATCATGGATGTGTGTGAAGAATCAAAGAATCAAAGAATCTCTTCTACTTTGTGTGGCACCTATTTGTGTCCTAAAACTGCTCTACTCTACATCCTCAATTATGATGATATTCATTCCTTGTTAAAGGTGTAGATTCTGGATCCAAACCCCTGGGTATTTCAAAATCCCAGGTCTACTATTTCCTACTAGTATCAGTTTACACAAATTGCTTAACACACATTCTTTCTTTCTCTCTCTGTTTTCCTCAAAATGGAGATAGCAATAATGGGTATCATCTGTGTACTTAACATAGAGGGGTGTTGGAAAGATCATTTAAATTTATATACATAGCTCTTCTGCCCATGTCTGACATACAGTAACATCATTGATGTTAGCTGACATCATTACTATCATATTACTATTTAGATAATCCTATAAGTAATTTGTAATGAGGTATCACTAGCTCAATGAATTACTCTCTTACTTTAATAAGAATCTTCCATACCTTCCTAGTACAGATTCCATACATGCTTGGAAACACAGTTAAACAGGAATCTCTTTGATGTTACTCAAATTGTAACATATTTACATACTCTTGTTTCTCATTTCAGATGGCAAGTGAAAAATAAATTCTCAGTCATATGTTTTCAAATATCTAGTTTTTCCATCTAACATAAAACAATGCAAAGTGGTGATTTTGCATTTTTTTTAACTTTACTTTTAAGTTGTACAAAGTCTTTGAAAATTAAACCTACTCTTACAAGTCCATTTGGTAAACAGAACTGTGCATTGAAAGAGAATGTGAAATGTTGTGAGCCAATCTATGCTGATATGACCACAGTCATCTGCTAAATTTCCACTTTGCTTTTCACATGGAAGTCTTTATGACTTATTTACTTCTTTCTTTTCCATAACTGCAGCTGAAACTAAATACTGTTCATTTCATTTAGGATCCAGTATGTGCTGCTCAGAAAAATCTAATGAGTGCCTGCCCTTTCTGAATGGGCTCCACAGAATAACTAAAAAGACTGAACAGAACATTCAAAGGACCATGTAATTCTGACAACATTTTTATTGATGAGAACAATTTTGCTAAAGCGTGAAAGCTTTTTAAAAAGAAGATAACATAAGAAATAGATGTAATAGGAGGAATGAGCCCTTTGGATGACAGTGGGTGATAATCAGGACTTTATGACTTGCTTATGAGTTATTTTGCTGTTTTAGCCTAATGGCGTGGAAGGTCCTTTAAATTGTCTAGATGGATATATATTATATGCAGATAATAGCATACATGCTTGTTTCCATTTGACTTTAAAATAAACTTCAAAGTCAGAGAACTTTCTGAATCATGTCCTATTGTTGGACATGTATGTTTGAAAGCCATAGTTTTCATATGCACACCATTTACCCAATAAGTTAAAAGAATTATCTTACTCAAAATGTAAAAACACAAAATAAACACCTTAATTCAGCCAGAGATATTGTTGAGGAGTCTCTAATTGAATGACAAGTCAACTCTGTCACTTTAAAACTCACCTTCGTTTCTAATGCAGGAGTCATCACTGAAGATTGAAGACAGTCCTCCAGGAGGGCTATTTCTCATGCTTCACCTGATCATTAAATGCCAAGATAGTTTTTTATTCAATTATACATCTGCCAATGGAAATAGTGAGCAAAGACAACATCAAGGCCATGTTTTCATTTCCATCATTGTTCCCTCATGAATTACAAGGTTGTGAGTCTCCTACAACAATTTATATTGACCTAGGCTTCATAAATCTGGTACAGCAGACTGAGTTGCTGAGCTATATGTTGTGATCATGTCTTTCTACTAACAACATTAATCACTTGCTCAAGAGGAAGTAGTGGATCAAGAGTGTTCTAGCTGGCATTCGTGTGACAAAGGACGTCTTCATAGTGGCTGATACACTCTCCCTCAGAGGATTTTTAGACTCATTCCTCACTATAGTTTTTCAAAATTCAACCTATATTTTACTCTTTAACAGGCAATGTCAAAATGAGTCGAAAGACACACAGAGAATTTTATATGCTAAGAAAAACAGCATATCTGTAAGCCACAATTTCTAAAGCTTCAGATGAAATATATTAAATACATTTGCATGTGAAAAAATTTAATTGTTCCCTGTCTAGATTCACTTGGAGTTGGAGATGTATTTGAACTAAAATGAGTTTTATTTTTGTGCTGTGAATGAACTGTTTCTAACTCATTTTTAAGTGAATAATTTTCTCCTTAAGGAAATAATAAAGTTAACTGGAAATCAGCCAATGCATCTGTCTCTAAAATGTTCCAAGGCAAAAATATTAACAAGTCAGGCAGGTTATGCATCTGACCACCAACATTTTATTTGGAAAAAAGGAGGTTATGACTAATACACAGGAAATTATGTTATTTGACACTATATTACATTAGAGAACAAAACAAAACAAAAAATTAGGCGAGTAAGCATAAGATAAAATAAATGAGATTGTTTTACATATCATCTACTATAATCACATTTCTTCCCACTCTTTTAGACCATAAACCAAAACATTGCTAAATATTTCTTAAAAAGAGTTACTAAAAATAAATGTTCTTTTCCATTCTGACTTTTCATTTTATGCTCAGTTACAGTTGCAGGTAACTCTTGTGAGAAAGTAACCTTGGCTTCTGTGCAAAGTAATCTGTAATCATGTGCATGTGGTGTATTATTTAAAAAAAATAAGGTACACTAAGTTTTAATTCTTTATTAATGACAAGTATTATGGCATATTATTGGGGAGAGACAAAGGGAAGAATTCTCAGAATTTCTTTTTTATTCTTAGTGATGATAAATACATGTTATAGATTCAAAAAAGTTTTCATCCTTTCTATCATTTTTTTTCCTACCCCCCCACCCCCGTCTGAGGGTCCGGGGATTTGAACCGTGGCCCTTGTGCATGCTAGGACAGCGCTTTCCAAAACGAGCTATTTCTTCAGCTCCCCCTTCTATCATTTGTGATAATTTTAGAAAACTTTTTAAATAAGAGTTTAATTATATAGAATTTATCAGGTTGGTTTCTCTCACATTCCTGGAAGTTTTAATTGCTGTTGATAATATTGACTTGCCTGTCAAGAATAAAAAGAATAAATGTTGGCAAGGATAGGAGAGAAAAGGTACATTGGAACATTGTTGATGGAACTGCAAATTAGTCCAACCACTCTGGAAAGCAATATGGAGATTCCTCAAAACACTAAGAATGGAGCCATCATTTGACCTCGCTAACCCACTCCTCTGCAGGAGTTGATGACAAGAAACGAAAGAAACTACTTCAAGCAATAGCATGGCAATTGCCACAATACCAAAAACTTGAGCCAATCAATTTTTAAAAAGCTAATCCAACTAGAAAGCACAGATAAAACTTTTAAACTATTTGACTCACATTACTCCTGAACCTTCTTACCATACCACCCACAGGCTAAAGAGTTTCAAAGTTTTACCTCCAGTGTGGTCTCTCTTCCCACTCCCGGTTAGAGTTCCTGAACATCCAACTGCCCCTGAACCTCCGTTTGCATGATTCACAGTCCCCTTGTGCTAAGCATGTTGACAACTGAATCTAGCACATTTTACCCAAGCCAGAAAACTAGAAAAATTCTCCAAACTCTCCATCTAATCAGTAACCAACTCCCATCACTTTACTGTTTGAATGTCTCTTGACTTGGTTTCTCTCTTTTCTCTCCCACAATGACTACTGGCATTCAGACCACCATCACCTCTCATCCAAATATACCTCCCAGCTGGACTCCTGCTTTTCTTCTTTCTCCCCAATTCGCATTTCAGTAAGGGAAGATGGGGTGGAGGAACTGAGCACAATCTGTGTTAGACTCATCCTTGATAAACATCTTTAAATGTTTTCTGACTCAGCAGTTTTGAAAGTGAATTACAATTGCTCTCATAAACTAATTCTTGTTTTTCTTTCTAGAACCATCTCTCTAAGTTGGCTGCCTTAAATTCAAAGCCCTAAACTAAACTGAAATGCTCTGCTTCAATACCCTTGCTTGAATATTATTCTTTCACCCTTTGCCTGGCAAATCCCTGCTCATCTTTTCAGTATCATCGCTTGGATCACCTCCTAAGTGTAGCCTTCATTGGTCTCCAAGTCTTGACTCTACTCCCTCCTTTATGCTTCCAAATGTCTGTTTTCATCGTCAGCCGACCTGCCATGCAACATTGAGATTCCTGGATACCTGTCAGGTGTAAGGGTTGAAATTGTATCTTTTTAGCCACTGAAACCAAAGCCTATATTTTCCAGATGTCCTCAAGTTCTTTCATCTCTTCACTTTGTCTCCATTTAGCTAGACCATCCATAGCTACATATACCTGCCCTCACCATCCTTCCTTTCTCCACTACTTTCCCTTGAAATCACCCACATTTGCCTAAAACCTGCTTGTTCTTCAAAGCCCAGCTCCTTTGGTGCCCCACTTATAAATGCTTTCTGATTCCCAAGTACTGAACTCCTCAGAGTCTCTGTTACAATTTTGAGGCATTTTCCTGGGCTTTGTGAAATGCCATGTTGCTCAACACTTCTCTTCCTTATAGTACAGAGGCAGTGAGTGCTCCATAGGTCTGTGTACCAGCTGCCTTCAGGCTGGGGAGAATCTGAGGTTTCTAATGCCCATGAATCTCCAGCTTTAGATATTCACAAGCCAGGCACAGTACTCCTTCTCTTCCTGGCATGTCTTCGCTCTCTCCCCTCTGAAATCATCTGTTCTTCCCCTGATTCACCGTCTTAAGGAGACATTTCAACATTTCCTTCTCCAGGAAGACTTCTTAAATTCACCTTTTGGACTTTGATTCCTCCATCACTCCTCTTTTCCTGTTTTTTCTTAATATTTTATTTATTTTTTAGAATATTACTTTGCAGATGCTAGCATGCCATTTGGGTTGTTTTCAGGTAATTGCAAGATATTTATTTTGTTTCCTAAAGCAACTTACAAGTTTTAGAAAGGTGCTGTCTCATAGGACTGTCTGCTATGATGAAAATATTCTATATCTGTGCTAGAGTACTCACTAGACATATGTAGCTATTGATTACTGGGAAAGCAGCTAGAGGGATTGAGGAATGAAAATTTTACTTTAAATGTAAACTGCTATATGTGTTCAGAGCTTGTTATATTAGTGCAGTTCTCAATGCCAGAGACTGTATATATTAAATTATTACTCATGAATAACATGTCTGATATCTAACAGGAAACAATGTTTTATAATTTTTTTATAATTAATTCATAAGTGCTATGATATACAGAACTCTACTCACATTTCAGGAATCACTCTTTGATGTAGACTGGGTAAATATTCTCATATGCATTTTTAAAATATAATAACTAGGATGCTAAATGACTTACTTAATGTCACATGGAACCCATTGGCAGATTAGTACATGCCTCTCCCATTTTTTAGTTATTCTAATTCTTATGGAATTATCCTTTTTTAATGTTATAGTGACACAATAAATCAGTGAACCATATTATTCAATTAAGAATCTTATGTCACAAAATCTTAATTAACTGATCATTTATTAATTCATTCAGCAAATATTTGTTGAGTCCTAGTAATGAGCCAGGCATGCGAGGCACTGGTAATCAACTGCTGACTTCAGAGCTGTGTGCATGTGTTTAACAGACAGTAAATCAATAAATATATAAATAAAAAAGCAAAGGGTGACAGATGGTGAAAGATGGTATGAAGAATATAAACTGGAAAAAAGAAGAAGAAGAATATAAGCCGAATGGCGAGGTAGAGAGTAACTGAGAGGTCCCTGTTAGGTGAATTCTCAAGAGATGTGATGTGTGAATTGAGATCTCAAGGATAAGACAGAAGGAATGAGAAGAACTCCAGAATTCTGGGCAGAGGGAACAGCACATTCTAAGACTGGGAGGGATTTGGGGAGCTCAAGGGTCGGATGGGAGACTGTGTGCCTGTGCAGCATATGAAATAGGGTAAGGAGCTAAGTCTGCTCAGGCTGCCAGAACAACATACCACAGACCGGGTGGCTTCAACAACAGAAATTTCTTTTCTCACAGTTCTGGAGGCTGGAATTCCAAGACTGGGTGCCAGCATGGTCAGGTTCTGATGACAGTTCTCTTCTGGGTTGCAGATTGAGAGTTTCTGTCTGTGTCCTCACATGACCTTTCCCTTGGTGAGTGTGTGTAGAGAGAGGAAAAGATAAAAGAGAGATTTCCCTCTCTTGTGCTATGGATAAGGTCACCAGTTCTGTTGGATCTGGGTCCCATTCACCTTATGACCTCATGAACCTTACTTTTCTCCTAAAAGTTCAATCTCTAAATATAGACTCTTTATGGACTGAAATTTCAATGTAGGAATTACGGGCATAAGTCCATTCATAGTAGAGGGTATATTATAAAATAAGGTTAGGAAGAAGAGTGGGCTATTGCCAGGCAGAAACTGGAAAAGCATTTTGGTTTTATTTAAAGTAAAGAGGAAGAACATATAAAAATAGGGAAATCTTAAGTAGTAACTCAGGTTTTTTTTCAGCTTCTATCATAGTTAGATTGTATTCATTCAGTGTTCATTTATTAAGCTCTTGTATAATCTTATGCCCTAAGAACACAAAGAAAAATCCATCATAAAAATGCCCACTAAGGAGCTCTCAATTCAGGTAGCACACTGATTCAAATAAGCTCATAGGAAAGGCTGATAATTTCAACAAAAAGCTTGGGAATAACTTTGACTCTTACCTCAGAGCATATATGAAAAGTGAACTGGAAATAAATCATAGTCTTCAATGTAAAATTATGAAAGTTATAGAAGTAAACATAGGAGAATATCTTTATGACCCGAGGGTAAATAAAAAGTTCATAGACCATTAAGCATGGGAATTTCAACATTAATTTTTAATTAAATATGATTAAATATAATGTAAATATAATTCAATATGCCTTAAGATTATGATATTACATAGCACAATTATAATACATACAATGTAATACAATAGTTGAAAATTAGCCATCATAAAAAATAATAAAAACTTTTTCTTTTTTTTAAAAAAAAAAGACACAGTTAAGCCGGGCATTGGTGGTGCATGCCTCTAATCCCAGTGGCTAGGGAGGCTAAGGCAAGAGGATAGTGAGTTTGAAGCCAGCCTCAGCAACTTAGTGAGGTCCTAAGCAACTCAGAGACACTGTCTCTAAATAAAATATAAAAAGGGCTGGGGATGTGGCTCAGTGGTTGAGTGTCCCCGGGTTCAATCCCCAGTATAAATAAATAAATAAATAAATAAATAAATAAATAAATAAATAAATAAAAGACAGTTAAAAATAAAAAATCAAAATCAGAAAATGAAAAAGTAAACTATAAACTGGGAGAAGATATTCACAATGTCTGACAAAGGATTTGTATCCTGCATGTATGAAAAATATCACTGAAAAATAAAAAGATAATCAAGTCATAAAAAGACCATATAGACACTTCACAAAAAAGATATATGAGTGGTAAATAAACACATGAAAAGTTACTCAATATCATTAATTAACAGGGAAATGCAATTTTATTCATTAATTAGTTTTTAATTTTTATTTTTGGAGTACCAGGGATTAAGCCCAGAAATGATTAATACTGAGCCACATCCCTATTTCTTTTTATTTATTTTTTTTAAATTTTGAGACAGAGTCTCGCACAGTTGCTTAGGACCTAGCTAAGTTACTGAGGCTGGCTTCAAACTTGCAATCCTCCTGCTGCAGCCTCCAGAGCCACTGGTATTACAGGTGTGCACCACTGTGCATGGCAGGGAAATGCAACTTTAAAACCATTAGATCTAACACTAGGCTCTCACTAGAATTGTAAAAAAAAAAAAAAAAAAATTGGCTCATGTAAAGTATCTAAAAGAGTTAAATTCATAGAATCAGAGAATGGAATGGCAATTATCAGGGGTTGAGGGAGTGAGAAATGGGGAGGGGTTAATGAATGAGTATAAAGTTTCAGTTAAGCAAAATAAAGTTGTACATATCTATAATAAGTTGTACATATCTATAAATTGTTTCTTTAGTCAATGATACTATATTGCACACTTAGAAACTTAATAGGGTAAATCTCAAGATAAATATTCTAAATACAATAATAATTTTAAAAAGAACTGTCAAAAACCAAATGGTTTGGAAAAAATTAACCCTCACATTTCTAGTGAAATTGTAAATGGCATAGAAGCTTTGAAAAACAGTTTAGTAGATTCTAATAAAGATAAAAAATACCAAAACCTAGCAATTCCACTCCTAATATTTACCCAAGATATGTGTAAATATGTGTCCACTAAAAACTTGTTCTGGTTGCCCATAATAATGTTATTCCTAGTAGTCTAAATAAGTGGAAGCAACTACATGTCTCTCAACACAGAAGAAGAGCTACCAAGTTGGGCTGCGTTCATATGATAGCAAAAAAATTGTAATAAAACTAATGATACATTCAATATTATGGATGATGTTATGAAAATACTATTCTGAGAAGAAGAAAACAGGTAGAGAAGATATTGAGTGTGATCGAATTTATAGACATCCACAGAAGAGCAAAACCTAAAAATTCTAGGGAGGGGGACAGAAATGTATCTCAGTGGTAGAGTACATACTTAGCATGTGCAAGACCTGGGGTTTGAAACCCAACCCAAAACCAAACCAAAAGAAACAAATAAACAAAAACAATAAAGTTCCAGGAAGTGAAGAGGACTGGGAGGATTGATTGGCTAGGAAACTATCTTCCACGGGTAAAGGAAATCTGTCTCTTGGTTTAGACTGAGTGAATTATTATGTAATTGTGTCAGTTCATCCAATTCTACACAGAAGCTCTGAACATTTATTATATGTAAAATATGCACAATGAAAAAGTAAATTTACTAGTAAAATATGAGTCCAGAGAGGAAAATGCAAAAAGGGGAGTAATGATGGGTCAGAGTCTGGCTGAACATAAAGAGGTCAGGAGTGAGGTCTGGGATTTAATCTGACTCATGTGGGAATCCCGATTGAGCAAGATACAGAGGGCGGAACTCTACCAGGAGCATACAACTAGGTCAACAGCTGCATACTTCCTCCTTTACTGACTACCTTTGTAGTCCAAACAGATGCCCAACAAGTACCAGGAGATTCTGACATTAAGAGCCATGTAGCTTAAATTCTGTGATGAGGCATCAGGACTTCTCTAAGTTAAATGCATCCACTGAAGTTTGATGTCCGCTAGAAGGGTGGAGAATCTTCCATTTGGAACTCATTTCTGCTGTTTTTCTGTTGCAGCATGGAAGTGCTAACCTCTAGGCCACAGGGCAGGCCTCATCTGTTCAGCCTCATCATGAAGGGAAGGGTGGCTCAGCTGTAGTCTCTCTGGGAAGGGTGGGGATGCAATTATTTTTTTTGCTTTTACTTGTTAGTTTTAAGTACATGCAGAAGGCCAGTGGTTACATACTAGCTCCAATTTCAAAATCAAATAAAAATAAGTCCAAGAGACCAGATATGAAGGTTTTCAATACTTTTCTTGGAGAGATATAGGAAAATAAAGATTAACCCTGTACAGACCTGGATAAATATTAGAGTAGGTATTTTCTTCTTGATACCCCTTTACATTCCCCTTTAAGGCCCTTCCACCTCTCCCTGATTCCCTGACAAGCTTTCTCTCACTCTACCATTTCCCGAAGGATTTAGACCTGCTGCTTTTCTGCAATCAAGGTTCAATTTACTGAGTCCAAATGCTAGCACATCACTTCTATGAAATTGTTGTATTTATACAATAAACTATAATGTTTGTGCTACTATTATTTCTTTCTGTTTACAAATGAGGAAACAAAGGCATAGAGGAGGTAGATGGCTTGCTTTAAACTCTGCAACTTCTTAAGAGTATTGCTAGAGTTTGATCTGAAATGTCCCCCGAAGTTCCATGTGTTGAAGTTTTGGTCCACAATTCATCATTATTGGGATTGGTGGGATCTTTTTATTTATTTTTGTTTTATTATTATTATTATTATTATTATTATTATTATTTTGCAGTGCTGGGGATTGAACCCAGGGTCTTGTCCTTGCGAGGCAAGCACTCTACCAACTGAGCCATATCCCCAGCCTGATTGGTGGGATCTTTAAGAAGTTGAACCTACCAGGAGATCTTTGAGTTATTCAAGAAATGCACTTGAAGGTGATTGTGGAACTCCTGCCCCTTTCTCCCTCTTGTGCTGTCTGACTGTGAATTGAGCGTGTGTGCTCTTCGGCTCTGGCTGTGATACGCTGCCTCGCCACAGTCCCAGAAGCAGCTCAGCCTACTGAATTAACCTCCCAAACTGTGAGCCAAAATAAACCCTTTCTGTTTATAAGTTGATTTTCTGGGATATTCGTTATAGTGACAGAAAGTTGATTAACATGAGTGTCAAGAGTTGAACTAAAAAAGTTCTAATAGAGATAGGATGCTTAATCATCAAGATAAATGAATGGTCATTTCCTATTGTTCTTTGTTTTTCTTCTCCTCAAGCATCAAATAAGCCTTTAGGTACAGTATCAAATTTAATTCTTATAGTGACTTCAAGAGGTAAGACTTAAAATCTTTATTTTAAAGATTAAAACACTCAAAACATTCAGGTTCAAGATGCTGATTTTTCCCAGGATTGTGCAGATGGAAATTGGTAATGATGCCTGAATCTCAACCCTGATCTATCTATCTCCCCAGCTATGAGTCTCTCATTTCACATAGTATTTCTTTCAGGTCAATTTATGTTAACACAAATTGGTAGTTCCCAAATTGTGAAATGTCAGCCGTCTGAGGAAATTATTTGGGAAGACAATAGTTTAGGGTGAAGCCTGCTCTAGTGATGCAACATAGTGGCCACCTGTACCTTCTTGTAAGGCCTGTGCTGTGCTCATGGGGTCTAAGCAATGGAGATGTGGAGCTACTGCTACCTTGGCGTTCTCCTATGTACACTGCCCACGAACCACACTCCCTACTTGATATACAGTGATCGCTATCTAAACTTAGCATTTTACATTTGATTCCCTGGTCAATTTGTAACATTCCTACTCAATACATTTGGAATTTCTTTAAATTCGCTCCTTCCTTTATTTGGACCTGGGTAATCAAAAAAGAAGAAGGAGAAGGAGGAGAGGAAGAAGAGGAAGAAGGAGAAGGAGGAAAGGAAGAAGGAGGAGGAGAAGAGGAGGAGGAGGAAGAGGAGGAGGAAATAATGTGTTTACTATAATAAGGACAGTCTTCAGAATTGCTTTGGGGAAGGTATTTTCAATATATCTTTGGAATCCATTCCAGTTTATAATTTACCTAACTAGGTTTTACTTAAGACAATTTTAGAATAATTTGCTTTCTCTGGGCAAATATACATAAAAGAAATTTAGAAGAGAGTTGGAGGTTAAGAGAAGCAGACAGTTGTGGATGTAATTAAAGGAGTATGAAATTCACAATTATTGTGTATATGTTTTTCAAAATCTTGAGACCTTCTTAGTCCTCTTATAATCAATATAATACTGAAAATATCTTGGTCTCACTTTCCTTATCTTTAAAATCAAAATATTGAAA
Organism: Sciurus vulgaris; assembly: GCF_902686455.1. Lineage (NCBI taxonomy): Eukaryota > Metazoa > Chordata > Mammalia > Rodentia > Sciuridae > Sciurus > Sciurus vulgaris. Next base: position 80,507,149 of record NC_136469.1, read on the forward strand.
CTATTTGCCTCTAAAATCTTTTCCTGAAAATCATCTTATCTTTCTTATACTATAATATGCTATAGCTACATATTTTGAGTTTTTAAAATGTATAGATGTATAACCAGGACAGACTCATTATCTTATTTATTCATGTTTCTGTTTTTTTTTTTTATATATACCACAAATAATTATTAAGAACCTGCTAAGCTCCAGGCATTACCTTGGTTTGGGGGATAAATAAGACATGGTCCCTGCCCTCAATGGGATGAATATGTGGAATTGAATAAAGCTATAAAGAAGGCTAATAAAATTCTCACAGGTGACACACTTTGCAGTGGTGACAGGTCACATTCCCTGCATTGCAGCAGACACTGAAGGCCTGTTTTTCCTCTGAAGTTTCCAGGCCTACATCTCCTTTCCAGCAGTCCCCTTACCTTTTGTATGACTTCCTCAGAACCAAGATGATTTATTTTTATTTTTTTGGTACATAAATGAATAATACAGGAGACAACCAGTAGCCAGTTTATATTCCCTGCTGTCCTTCCAGAGCTTTATAGCCCAAAATAAAGGTGCTGCGGAGGTGGAGAACCCAATTTCCATTCTAAGTTTCACACAGTGGGTTTCAGTCAATTAAAATTGCGGTTCCTAAGATACAGTTGCTTATGGAGGCAAGTAGCACCCACAGTTTTTAGAGACAATGAACTTGGTCTAGAGCAACTTGCTTCCCTTCATACCTGAGGATACCTCAGGGATTCTGCTCAGTTGCTAAGAGGTGTCATGGAACCAATTCCATCTCCCTTCCAGGCACCAACCTCTTCCTGCTACCTGGGTTTGGACTCCTCTAAGCAATACAACAGACATCTTGGGAGGGGAGCAACATGTTTCTTGTTCTTTTTCTCCTCTCTAATACATTGGAACTAGGCCATCTGGCTGCCTTTTGGGTAAATCCATTTTATAACAAGATTTTTTTTTTTTTTTTTTTTTTTTGGTGATTCAGTAATTAAACCCCTTTGGATAGGGTTCAAGATGGACTTGCCTTATGCTGAATTTTGCTTTATAGCAAACTGTTAGTCACAGGTGCCAGTGAATTTATAAATGAGAATGAGAAATCTCTTATAGATTTTAGATTTTATAAAGATTTTAGAATGTTAGTCTTCTCTCAGTTTCCTTTTATCTTAGGTCCAATCTTCTCCAGAAAGTTAATAGTCAGTTTGAGAATTTTGCTATGATTGGGCATCGAACATTAAAATGTGTTTTGCTGTGGCATTAACTTTGGAATATTTTTTGAAAGTAATTCCTTTCTTTTGAGCAATTTACCTTGCCATTCTTTAACTCAAAGACGTATAAATCAATACAAAAATATTCTTAAAAGTTAAATGATCAGTCATGTTTTTCATGATATCATATGGGAAAGATTTTAGTTTCCAGGCTGATCCAATTTTTTTCAAATTTTATTTTCACCATGAATCATGGAAAGTTAATAGTCAGTTTGAGAATTCTCTTCTGGTCACTGATTCATATGAAAATCTTTTTGTAAAACATCATCAATTTGGAATTTCTTGTAAAAAGCAGTCTTAAGATTTTATGTTTTAGAGCATGTAAGCTTCACAGCAAAATTAAGAAGAAAAGTACAGAGATTTTTCCATATACCTCCTGTGCAAATACAGAAATGGCCTCCCCCACTGGGAACATCCCCTGCAAGAGTGGTAGGTTTGTTACAACTGATGAAATTTTTATGACACATCATAATCCTCCAAAGTCCAAGAGCTCACTCCAGGTGTTGTGCATCCTATGGGTTTCCATAAGTGTGCAATGATATGTGTCCATCATTATAGTATTGTCTAGAATATTTTTCATGACCTTGAAAATCCCCCATGCTCTGCCTTTTCATCCCCCCCACAACTACTTTTTTTTTTAAACAGTTTCCATAGTTTCGCCTTTTCCTCATTGTCATGTAGTTGGAATTATATAACATGTAACCTTCAGATTGCCTTATTTCACTTAGTAACATGCACTTAAGTTTTTTTTTTTCTCTCTCTTTTTTTTTTTTTTTCATGGCATAGTGACTTTTTTTTTTTTTTTTTTTTTTTTTTTTAAGCACTGAACAGAATTTCATTGTTTGGATGTACCACAGTTTCATTTATCCATTTACCAACTGAAGAACATCTTGGTTGTTTCCAAGCTTTGGCAATTATGAATAAAGCTGCTATAGACATCTGTATCCAGGTTTTTGCATAGACATAAATTTTCAGTTCCTTTGGGTAAATACCAAGGAGCATGGTTGCTGGAGGCATATCTGGTATATATGGTAAGGTATATTTAATTTGTAAGAAACCATCAAACTGTCTTCCAAAAGGAATACATCAGTTTGCATTCCCACCAGAAATGAAAGCTCTGCTTTTCCACATCCTTACTAGCATTTGTTACCAGTGTTCTGGATTTTATCCGTTCTACTAGGTGTATAGTGTTATCTCATTGTTTTAAAATTTGCATTTCTTTTAATTTTCATATTTTAAATTCACCTATGCTTATTTACCATCATGTTTGGTGAGGTACCTATTAAAGTCTTTGGCACATTTTCTTTTAATAAAGTTGTGTATTTTCTTGTTGAGTTTTAAGTGTTCTATTTGGGACCATATTTTCTCCTCAGATGTGTCTTTTGCAAGTATTTTCTGCCAGTCTGTGGTTTGTCTTCTCATTCTCTTGACATTGTCATTTGCAGGGCAATTTTAAGCTTAAATGAAGTCCAGATTATCAATTATTTCTTTCCTAGATTTTGCCTTTGGTATTTTGTTTAAAAAGTCATTGCCATACCTAAGGTGATCTAGGTTTTCTACTATGATTTTTCTAGGAGTTTTATAGTTTTGTGTTGTACATTTAGGACCATTATTTTGTTTAAGTTAACTTCTGTGAGAACAAAAGGTCTTTATTTAAATTCACCTTTGTGCACAAGGATGTAGAATTGTTGCAGCACCATTTGTTGAAAACCCTCTTTGCTCCGTTGTATGGCCTTTGTTCTTTGTCAAAGATCAGTTGACGATATTTATGTGAGTGTATCTCTGTCCTCCCTATTCTTTTGCTTTGTTCTGTTTGTCTACTCAGTCATGATTACTGTAGCATTATCATAAATCTTGATGTTGGGTAGTGCTAGTGCTTCAACTTTGTTCTTCTTGACTGCATGGATCTTTTGCCTCTCTGTATAAACTTTAGAATCAGTTTCCTGATATCCACAAAATACCTTGCTAGGATCTTGAATAAAATTGCAATGAATCTTTAGAACAAATTGAGAGGCTCTTCTTTTTCCTTCTTTCTCTCTCCCTTGTCCCACTTCTGACTGGGAGTCTCATCTCTGAGCATGCATATGTGTTTTTATATCCACAGTGTAGTTGCAATGTCATTCATATCAGCACACTGGGGGCTTATCTGACAAGGAAAGCAACCCCCAGGACAGTTAATTGGGTAATGATTCTCTCTTACATAAACTCAACATTGTTTGAATCTTTGGACTAGAGGAGTCTGAATTCTCTCCTCAGACAAAAGAATAGCTTGCTTTGAAAGGTAGAGGCTTTTCAGTTTTCCTCGTTTGGGCCTCGATTTTTTTTTTTTTTTTTTTTCTTTTTTGAACCTCCACGAATGGTTGCTGTGTCTAGTCTCTTGAAGTGGAAATGGAATGCTCCTGAATTCCTGGGAATTCACCAGATGGTACCAGACTTCAGAAAACAAATTGTGACCTTGACCTTGTTGTGGCAGCTGTGTTGACTGACATAAACCACACCTTCATAATCCAACAGCTGATGTTTGTAATTAAAGACGAATGTGCTATATGGCTTAGGATTTTACTCTGCAAAGACAGAGGGGTAACAGTGGATTTGAAGCATAAGACCCTATGTTGGAATTACATTAGGGGTCACATTTGGGAAAAAGGTTTTGTTCTGCTTTTATTGAGTTTCTTAAAATCTGCTTATATAATTGTAATTCATTTTGAAATATCCAGATATCATGAAAACAAATGGTCACATTCCAGGCACCTTGGATACACTTTAAAATATGGTTTATTTCATTTCACACAGTCTTAAATTGGACTTGGTAGTTTATAATATATTGTCCCCAAATTGCATCATTATATAAGGCTATGAGAAGCAGATGGTAAAGGTAGAAGTTATAGAAGAGGACAAATATCAGCAGAACTCTTGATGGAGAGAGTTTGGAAACCCTTATTATGTGAGAGTAAGAGAAAGCTTTCTGCTACTTGTCAACAGAAATTGAATAAAATGAGAAATATTTTTCTTTTTCCCACATATTGTATTGGGGTACATCATAGTTGTACATAATGATGGGATTTTTTGTTATATATTCATACATGCACACAATATAACAATATAATTTGGTTCTATTACTTTCCTTCCATCTAAAATTTACCAAGGGTAACTGAGTGAAGTTTTCCATACGTGTATTTGTTAGTTCAGGCTACTGTAACAAAGCACGATAGACTGGGAGCCTTAAATAGAAATGTGTTTCTCATAGTTCTGGAGGCTGGAGATCTGAGATTAGGGCATCAGCATGGTTTGCTCTGATGAGGTTTCCCTTCCTAACTTAAAGATGGCTGTTTTTTTCACTGTGTTGGGAAAGAGAGAGAGAGGGAAAGACATAGAAAGAGCCAGCAAGAGTACAAATGCTCTGGTCTAGCTTCTCTTCTTGAAAATGCTAATCTCATTATCCACCTTGATAACCTTATCTACATCTAATTGCCTCCCAAAGATCCCACATGCAAATACCCTTTTTTGGGGATTAGAGTTTCAACACATGAATTTGGGGGTTCGTAGGCATTCAGTTTATAACAATAAGTGAGAGCTTCTCCCACTTTTCAATTTGAATATGTCATGTTTCAATGTGTTCTTTTGTTGTTGTTATCATAAGGTAATAATCACAGGGCACTCATGTATTCAGGGTTGTATCAAATCACCTTATTGATGCTTAATTAAAGCTTTTCTAAGTAACCAGCCATTGCATACTTGAAATTGAGGTGACATGTCTAAAGCAGGGAGATTTCTTTTCCCCAACTTAATCATAGATTCTTATTGAATTTCCCTTTTAATGTTTTTCTTGTAAACAAAATTTAAAGTATTTTATTTCACAAATGAAATGGAAAAAAAAGATAATATTGCTCATTCTTTGAGTGTAAAAGAACAGTATATTATAATGCCTAGAGTCTATAGTATCTAACTTAAAAGTATTCAAAAACACAAGTGTTAGGAGAGAAACGGAAGCATATTTCTTCCAAGCAGGAAGGCAGTTATACAAGAAAAGAAACCTCGTGGTTGGTATGCACTTCGAAAGGCTTCAATTACTGCACAAACACATCCTTAATATGTCCATTGCAGACAGCAGGGTAGATATAACAATCAAATGATAAAATAACAAAGAAACAAACAAAGTTACAGATATTAAATGGTGAAGCATAAATTGGAAACCCTGAACCATGGACCAACTCTTAGCCAAGCAGTTGTAGCATTTCTGTAAGATTTTTAAATCTCTGCACTGAACTCAGTTCTTTCTAAGAAAAATAACCATTATTCCTTTTAAAAAATATTTTTTTCAGGTAGAATTTGCTTGTTATATTAAAAATTATTTCTGATTGAATGATGATGATCCACTAAGTTATTTACTTAACTAACTTTAACTGAGTGTCTATTCTGTGCCAGGCCCCAAGCTTGGCTGTGGCCCCAGTTCACAGTCTAGCAGTGGGAATGGAGAGGAACTTTACAGTCACTGGACAAGATGATGAGTTCTGTGATGAAAAGAAGTAAAAGATGCTGTAAAAGAAGATCCTCCTAATCCAGCCTGAAGGACTTCTAGAGTGAGTGGCTTGAGGTCAAGTAAAACAATTTGGAAGAGGATGTGGTAAAAGAGTCCTTCTAGGGAGGGGAAGAAGCACATAAAAAGCATGAGAGACTTGGCTCAGACCAGTGATTTTTCATATGGATGCAAGGATTGGACAGGCTGACTTAGATAACAGCACTATGAAGGGCTATGTCTGAAGTCATCATGAAGCCATGGCAGGATATGTAAAGATCAAACTTGTGGCAATGTGGCAGATAGGTTAAGGGGGACTGGAAGTGGAGGTAGAAAGACCAGTTAAAAGGCTATTACAGAAAATAAAGTAGAACTTAATAAGGTCCTAAAGCAAGGTAGTCAGACTTGACATAGGCAAGTGTCAAAAGATTTAAGAAATATTTAAAAAACAGAATCAATTGAAATTGATGACAAATTTGACATGGGATGGAGAGAAAGGAAAAGTGAAGCATCAAAGATGATATCGATTTCTCTAATTTCAACAAAGTTTGTGGATGCTACCATTCCCCTGGATAGGGTAGCCTGGGAAGAGAAACTAATGTGTCCAGTTTGAGATGGAATTCATTTACAGTGTCCTTCAAGGCATTTAAGTTGAAGTTCCCACAGTTGGCTTCAAAAGAGACCCAGAAAACAGGAGGGAGATGCAGGCTAGAGATGTATGGTTCAGAATTACTGCCTAATATTAGTAGGTGGACTTCACTAGCATGGATGTAATTCAGGAGGACTGGCCAGAGTAGCAATGCTGGACTATATCTTAGAAGTAGTCAGAGAAACTAAAGAGATTAAAAAGAAGCTAAGGAGAATTACTGGTGAAGGCTGAGGGTGGCCTCCTAGAGTCAAGAGAATTCAAAGGTTACAGAGGCAATTGCTTAGCCCAGTAAAGCAAATTAAGGATTGGAAAGTGGAAGAGTTGATTATCATTTAAAATAGAATAGATTTGAGAATGAAGAGGGTTGTTTTTAATAATCAAGATAGAACAAATACAAAGTGTTTCGGGCAAACTGGGAGGAATATGGTCATCCTACATTTGAAAAAATTATTTCAGTGACCTGGTAGGGATGGTGGGGCTGTAGACAGCAAGAGTTAGGGTATGAAGTTAATGATATGAAATGAACGTCCTTGCATATGGACAATTTTTGGAATTACTATGTTTTTGGAGTGGAAGTTAGGGATGGACAGTTAAAGGAGAACACTTTGACAGAGACTGAAGAGACCATGTATGTTAAAGTGAAATGTCAGCAGAGAGGGAGAGGTGAGAGAATTTACCACAAGAGAATCAATGACTGAATGACTTCTAGATGGGAGTGGCAGGGGGTGACAGGATTCAATTCAGAAAGGACAGATCAGTTTTTCCAGAGAAACAGGAGAATAATAAGTACAAAGGAAATATAGCAAGTGTGTGGGTGGATAAATGTGACATTGGACACATTTTCACCTGATCATATCTATTTTCCCTGAAAAACATGAAAGGAGGCATTTTGCTGGGAGTAAAGGATGAGATTATGGGAAAGGGAGCTTGTGAAAAGCAGTTAAAATAAGAATGGTTAATCTGGTGAGTGGGAGAAAAGCTGATTAAGAACACACAACAGAATTTTCAGGAAATATTCAGGGCCAACTGGACACCATTAACTGGTGATGTGACACATATCTATACAGTTTTATGTTTTATTCCCACCCCATCCATTTTAGGTGGCAGGGATTGTGGTATTGGCCAGATTGAGGTTATGGTAGGCAGAAGCAACAGCAGGAGGCTAAAGAATTGAGAAAGAGTCAAAGGAGTAATTCCGTGCTGGATTATTGTTCACTTGAGAAATGGGGATGAGAGGAGGCTGGCTGGTGGGTTAAGAAAGGAAGAGTCGATACATTTCAAGTCACACTGAGGTTAGGAAACAAAGTTATTAATGGTACAAAAGAGAAAGCTAGAAGTACGGAAAACCATGTTCAGAGAGTGGTCACAGGATTTTAAGATTTCAGAGTTGTATGAAATCTGGGTTTGACCTCTATTAGCAAACCCATTTAGCTTACCTAAATCTGATACTTTATTTCTTCTCCAGGTTTGCTGTGAGATCTTGCGTCTTCATGGCCTTTTGGCTTTCTTAGATCAATGCTTGAACTTTTAATTCCTTTTTTGAAATTTCAGCCCTGGAAACACCTTTGTTGGAGATAAGTAGTTCACACCTTCTCTAAACCGCACTCTAATATCCTTAGCATGTACATGACTCACAGGGAAGTCCAGAAATCACTCCCTAGATTTTTCACACTGATTCTGGCCTAGCCTAAAGTTTCCTTATGCTGAGATCTTTTTGCTTTCTTGCTTCAGACATCCAGACTGCAAAGAAGCTCTTGCCCACCTAAACAACTTTCCATGTAATTCATCAGAATCTGCTCTGATCCTGCCAAACAGAGGAGGTAAATTGAATCCTTGCACTGTTTTAAACCACCTTGATATTTCTAGTTCTCTTATCCCCCCAACAGTCCCCACCCCCTGCCAACTATCAGTGAACTTTTAGGCTTTCTTGAGAATTTGCTCCAATGCAAAGAACTTACAATTGATTCTCAGTTGTGGGATTTCCCAAATATATTCAACATTAATATTTTAAATTGAGGTTTCAGACATTTTTTTCTAACAGACACGACCATGAACCTATCATATCTGCTCCTCTGTGTCAGTTTGTGCCACTGGATATAGTAGGTCTCTTAAAAGCCCAGGTGGTACAAGGGTCTAGACATGTTGAGGGGATTATGTTGCTATGGTGGTTCTGCAGATGGTTAGTTGGTCAATGGTTGATTTACCTGAGACTTTATAAAAATTACCTGAGACTTTATAAAAATTACTTTGTTGAGAATAAAATAAAATGAGACTCCCTCCCCACCTGTTGTTCCTCCCCTGAAAGCTACAGTAAGGATACATTAATATGTACTTCGAGATTAACTCTGAAGAGAAAATGGGAGAAAAGTTCCTGATAGGGGAAGTTGCTGCAATCTTCTGGAATCTAACTAGTGTTGCTTGCAAGTTCAAAGAGTAGAGGACAATGACGTTAAACTTGGCCTGTCTATTAAATGGCAGGTACTGAGCCATTTGGAGAAATTTAATCCCTTTACACATACATTGAATTATGTGGTCACAAATTTCTTTCATAGTAAACAGCTTTAATTCCATGAGAACAGCTTGGTAGAGTAGGAATACAATGTCCAGAAAACCTGAAAACTTGTTGGTGCTATATTGTGGCTCTGAAGATCACTATGACATTAAGCAGAGTAAGATAACAATTTACCTGTTTTCTTCCTGCTACTTAACTTGTTACTCAAGGGCCTCACAGTCATAAAAATTAAGTCGTCTGTAAGAGAATTAGAGTTTTAATCAGGCCTAATGACTATGTCTCTAACTTCTATAGTTGTTTGGGCATGGATGCTGACTGACATTAAAGATCTTTAAATTTTTTCCCTACTGGTTATAGGACAAACTCACACACATACATACACATATACATATTCTTAAACTGATGAGTAGATGAATATTTAGGTAGGTAGATTCCTGTGTATGAGTAAACACACGGGAGAAATTTGAAGTACTAAAGTAGTCTCAAAGCACAGAATCTTATGGACATTAGCTGTTAAAAGACATCTGAAAAATGAAGGAAAAGACTAATGAATAAACATATTCCAGTAAGCATCTGAGACACAATATTACCTGAAAATCTCTTATGAGTTTTGCATTTTCCTACATGTTTATATTAGTCTTAGTGGAATGAAAAATAATGAAAGATTTTCTTCCCCAAGTTGTTCTGTTGTTTTGTTTTGTTTTTGGTGGTGCTAGGGATTGAACCCAGGGCCTTGTGCTTGCAAGGCAAGCACTCTACCAACTGAGCTATATTCCTAGCCCCCACTCCCCAAGTTTTGAGTTAGATGGATTTTCTCGAAGATGTATGCTTTTATCCTATAATTTTGGGTACCACCTGGCATACTAGTATGTTGCCCTAATTCAGTGGGTTGCAACTGGCTTAACAGTAGGATGCTAGGGCGACTTTTAAAGGATGTTAAGTCCTGGGTCTCACTGAAGAGCAATTGTATCCGAGTCTCTGGAGGCAGATTCTTAGAAGCAGTACTTCTCATACTCTCCCCAGATGACTTTAGTGCTCCTGCAGAATGAACTCCACTCCTGTGCTCATTTCAGTTTGAGAAACAGGGATGAGGTCATTCCAGACACTATCAGTGCACTTGTCTTCACATCATGTCTTTCTTTGAAAGGTTCAGATTGCTTCCCTGGGATCTGCAAACATCTGTGTGTACAATGGTAACCTAACTGTAGGGAAGTGAAAACTTGATCCTTCCTGAAACACGTGCTGAGTGTGCAGCCACATGGGATCTGGAAGTTGGGCACGCAAGCTGATTCTAAAGCTGAGAAGCAGAACTAGTTAACACTATGGGCAATTTTTTTTTTTTTTTTAAATCTTTCCATGATAACTTCCTATATCTAAAGAAAATTATAATTTGAAAAACAATGCAAATTGTTGATTTGGGGAAATATTTAATCACTACAATTTTTTATCAGGTTGACTTTCTAAAACCCACCAAAGTCTTTTACAATATTTTCAGTATTTGCTGAAGGATGACATCCCCCCTGCCTTAATCATGTGCCAGATTACTCGTAAACCTGGACCATATGCCACTGCAATTTGCTGATGGGCCCAAGCTGTTTTGGTAGATAAAAAATCCAAGGGGATTAGAATGGCTCAATCCTCACTGTGAACAGAGCAACGGCAGCAGGGCAGTTATGTGCTCCCCTCTCTCTCCTTGTTCACACAGCACCTCTGTTCTCTTAATTGAGGTCAATGAGAACCCCAAACCTGAACATCATATCCGTGCTCACAAAAATATATTTCTCTCTCTATAAGTTCTTCTTTAGACACTTAAACAAGAAACTAACTTTCATAGACACACAATTCACACAAGGGATGGAATAGAGAATTGTGTGTTAAAGTAGGAAATGTTTCCCCCATTTTGGCTTCAGGATGGTGCTGGTGGAAGGGGGGACACTTTTAAATTGTGAGTGACACAAGGATTCTTTCTCCCTTACTTGGCTCCTGTTCCTCGCTCAGCCTGGTTTGGGTGTTATTCTGTTATCAGTTTTTAAATGACTACAAGATTTGTTTATATTAAAATGAGTTCTCTATGATTCTTTACATGAAATCAGAGTCAGAGAGTTAATTTATTAATATTCAAAATAATCTTTGGGAAAATATACGTTTCTGGAAGATACTTTTCCATGTGCCTACTTTTCATTTCTAATGCAAGTAAAAACGTTCCCACCTGAGATTGTCATTGAGATTTCTTTCTTTTGTCTTAAGATCTATTTCTTGATGGCATCCACTATTTTAAATGTCCAGCACGGTTTCTTTGAAGACAAAGCAATAAAACATATTTCTTTAATGCATTCTAGTTATTCATACTACTATGAATGCTTTATACAAGTATAAAGCAATGGAGAAAATGCTCATTATCCAGAATTTTATGTTATTGTTAAATAATTTGCATTTTGCAGAGTCACATGTGGATCTAGAGTTGGAACCATTGTAGAAGTTCATGAAACTGCATTTAAAATCATCTTTGTGTTGTTCTTCTGTCCAAATCAAGAATTCTTTCTAAATTTTCCTAACTTTAACTAAAACTGGAAGTGATGATAAATGCTAAAGAATCACTCTTATATTGAATTTGAGTCTTCCTCCCTGTAACTTTATTCAAGACTAGGCAGAATAACTTTAATTCTTTTTCCCCATGACAACCCATGAAATGACTTGTTTGAGAGACAATTCCCTACCCTCAGGAATTTGACAGCCACGATAGTTGACCTTATAAGTACATTTGCCTTCCTGAGGGACCCCACTCCTGAAACACAGGGAACAAAGTTCTCACTTAAAGGCCAAGCAGCATTATTACTACATTACAAGCAGTTACTACCCATATGTGTCCAGAATTAATCACACAGAGAGGACAGTTGTTATGTCAGTCACTAATGACAGAGTGCATCTTCCCAGTAGGCAGAAAGAGATTATGTTCTCCTGTGAATCCTCCTTATCCTCTTTGTTGTTGAACATAAAGTATGGCTCATTGGGAAGACCTGACATTGTATTGTAAAATAAGGACCCATTCCTTTCACATCCCTGGTGGGGGAGAGGTATTTCCTAATCACCCTTGACTTATATTGTCTCTTAGTCAAGCTTCTTTTAGTTGAAAGTGACACAAACATGATTCCAACTGGCATAGAAACAAAAGGATTATTGTTCCTTTTTGCATAAGTAGGACTCCAGGATAAGATCAACAAGATTTAAGCAATGTAACCAAAATTTCCTCTTCTTGGTCCTTGTCTGTTGGTTTCATGCACTGCTGCTCCAGATAGGCTTTCTCAATGTGGCAAGTGATACAGTTACTAACAACTTTCAGTTCATATCATCCCAATTCAGTGACCCACAGGAATGAAATAATTCCTGTAAGCATCTGCATGAAAAAATTGGAGAAGTATAAGGGGCACATATACATATGATGAGAATTGAATAGATACATACCCAGATTCCCAAAACTGAATTCTTATCCCTTTTCTTCGTTCCCTTTTTTCCTTTTTTGTCCCTATCTAGATGCCTCGAAGGCTGCTTTGGCTTTCTGCCTGTTTCTGCAGTTCTTAAGAAATAGGGATCTAGCTTTTCCTTGTCTTTTCTATCCAATATGATTCTTACCTAAAATGAGTAACGTGTCTTAACCTTTCTGCAACTTAATTCTTTAACTACAAAGTGAACTAGTAAAACCTGTACCATGAAGCTGTTGTGAGGATTAAATGGGTACTGTTAAATAGTATTGTGTAACAAATCTGGGTTCTGTCCTTTCTTTATGTTTGTATTAGAGAAAAACTTTGAAGAAGGTAAGCACACTGATAATGGAGGTCATGGTGACGTGGTTCAATAAGCACATAATTAATGTGAATGCTGTGAACTTTGGATTTAAACTTTCCCAGTGATTTTTGGAATTTTGCAAGTTGGATAAACATATTTTTGAAATAATGTTTCTACTGCTGAACTCCATCCCTGAAATGCTTCCTAAAAAAGCGAGTACTTTCATGAAAATAATTTTTTTATTCAGAGATTTATCTCATCATTAAACCCACAAAAGATGTCCATCATATGGAAGAATATAGGGTAGACTTGTTTATAGTACCTAAAAAACAAAATATCAGAATTTATGATGCATGCTCTGAATTACCAGAAATGAATTTTAGATACCAAATTAAATATTCCAAAGACCTTTTTGTCAAGTCTAAGTTTAGCAATGCCAAACAGTGTAAAGAGATATTTATTCAGTTTTGATAATTAAATAAACGACCACTTAAAATTTTTTAAAATGTTAAAACATCTTAAGCAATTTTTATAAACATAGTAAAAGATGTGGGAAGTGTGAAATGAAGAATGTTTTCACTCATTAGAGATGACCTTATATAGTTTCACTATTTCTGACTTACCAGGACATCTGTAATTTGCGAAAATGATTTTCATATCTTTTTCCCAAATATTATGTATTTTCTCTTTATTTTTGAAAACATGTACATATGCAAATGCACATATTGAGAAATAATTTTTTGGTATTTAGTTTGTTGTACTAAGTTGTTGAAATAGGAGTTTAAAAAATCATTTGCTAAGATACCCCAACAAAGGCATAATTAAACATACTACCAAAATTATTTATGACCTTGTTCCTTCACAGGAAAAGTCACCTTTCCAGAGGCATAACAAACTGGCGCATTGGGGTATGCAGAAACATCAATAATGTCAAATACTTTTTTTACTTGTGTACTGAAAGTACAGCAAAGTAAGCATAATAAATGTTTTAAAAAGGAAATGATGAATAAAAGATCAATGGGCTGAGTAAAAGGGTTAAGCAGACAGAAAAATGAAAATCTGTTTCAAATCTGTTTCTACACAGTCACTTCTGAGAGGTGCATAAGAGACCGTATATTAAAAAGATAGGTTGTGAAAACCAAGCTAGCTTTTTGGTATGATTAAGCTGATTGGCATCTGAGCTGGGTATGCCCTAAGTCACATCTTCTTGGGTCACCTTCTCACTCTAGCAATTGTGGGAACCAGAGGCATGCAGTTGCACACCACTGAGAAGACTCTAGTTCAGTGCACAGTAATAACCTTGCCTACATGCAGCGGTGGACGTGACGAAATATATGCTGATGCTAAGTGCGTTGGGAAAGAAAACAAAGAAAAAGGGGGAAAGCACCAATATGGAGAAGTGGGGAGTTGCAGTCTTTCAAAAAGTTGTCAATGACCTCTCAGGGAAGACAGATGCTCTTTAATATACCATGGGATTATATCCAGATAAACTTATTCTAAGGTGAAAATGTCATAAGTGGAAGGTGCATTTAAGAGTACACCTAACCTACACATGGTAGCATGGAAACATGGTACTCTGTAGAATATGGGTATTCATTGTGGTGATTATGTGACTTAAAGCTACTTCTCACTGCCACCACCCAGCATCAGGACAGAGTATTTAACCACATATCACGAACCTGCAGAGAGATCAAAATCAAAGTGTGGTTTCTGCAGCATGTCTATCACTTTTGCACCATTGTAAAGTTGAAAAATTATAAGTTGAACATGGTAATTGGGGGATGTCTGTGTAGTGCTGCAACAAAGGGAGTGGGAGAGGGAGCTTCTCTGAGGGGCTGGTCTTCCAGTGCAGAAGTTCTGAGGCAGAAGCATGGCAGAAATGCTCAGGGGCCCCAGGGAAGCCAGTGTTGCAGGAGGAGAGCTAGCCAGAGACAAAAATGGGGAACTGGTGAGGGAGACGATGGTGCCAGGATGCAGTCCTCTCTGAAGATCATGGCTTAGACTCTAATGAGAAGGAAACTCAATGGAAAGTCTTGCAAAGAGTGACGTGATGTAGCTGATGTAGTGAGATGGGACTGGAAGGTGTGTGGACCAGTTAGGAAGCTCCTGAAATAATTCAGTCTAGAGATAAGCGGCTTTATAAAAAGTGGAAGCAATAGATGCAGGAAGATGAACCAAGACTCCAGATGTACTTGGAAGACAGAACCAATAGGATTTGTCGATAGGTAAGAAGTGAAATAACAGAGAGGAGTGAAGGATAAACTCAAAGTTTTAATTGAACAGGAAAGAAGTTGTTGCTATTAACTGAGACTGGGAACACTTGGACAGTTGATGGGTTTGGAGATATACTGAGTTTGAGATGATTATGAGGCACCAAAGTAGAAATACATATTGGGCAGTAGCCTAAGTGCATGCGTCTGGAATTCAGGAAATTTTCTGGAATGAGTTGTAAGTTTGGGAGTCATCACTGTATAAATGATATTTAAAGTCACAAAATTGATACTCAAAGAAATAGCGTATAAGGAGATAAGTGTCTGAGGTCTGCGCTTTGGGTCATTCTATTGTGTGGGTATTGAGGAGCGAAAGAGAAACTTGAAAAGGAGTCAGAGTGGAAGGGAACACTGAAAGAGGGGAAAATTGGGTGGTTGTGAGATCTTGGCAGCCAGAAGTAAAAGAACTTCAACAGTGTCAGACATTGATCCAGAGGAAGTGAGGTCAGCTTTGAGAAATTAGCCATCGTATTTTGCAATGTGGATGTCATTAGTGATTCAGAAGAAAAGTTTCAGGAGGAAGAATCAGAAGGAGTTCAAGGGCAAGGGAAACAAAATTAAAACAATGAATAAAAAAACATGTAAAGGGAAGATTAGAGTGGAGAAGAAGCTGGAGAGGTTCTGTGACATCAAGAACTCTTCTGTTAATATGGCAGAAATGATAGTATGCAGGCAAGCTATTAGAAAACATTCAATGAGGAATGTTATGGGAATTTTAATTGGAATTGCATTGAATCTGTATAGCGCCTTTGGTGGAATGGCCGTTTTGACAATATTAATTCTGCCTATCCAAGAACATGGGAGATCTTTCCATCTTCTAAGGTTTTCTTTAATTTCTTTCTTTAGTGTTCTGTAGTTCTCATTGTAGAGATCTTTCACCTCTTTTGTGAGATTGATTCCCAAGTATTTTATTTTTTTCAATGCTATTGTGAATGGAGTGGTTTTCCTAATTTCTCTTTCAGAGGATTCATCACTTATGAATAGAAATGCATTAGATTTATGCATATTGATTTTTATATCCTGCTACTTTCCTGAATTCATTTATTAGTTCCAAAAGTTTTCTAGTGGAGTTTTTGGATCCTCTAAATATAGAATCATGTCATCAGCAAATAGAGAAAGCAATCAAGAACTTAATCTGGAAGAATAAGAGACCTCGAATAGCCAAAACAATCCTGAGCAGGAAAAGTGAAGCAGAAGGTATCACAATACCAGACCTTAAACTATACTACAGAGCAATAATAACAAAAACAGCATGGTATTGGCACCAAAATAGACAGGTAGATCAATGGTACAGAATAGAAGACACAGAGATGAACCCACATAAATACAGTCAATTCATACTAGACAAAGGAGTCAAAAATATACAAAGGAGAAAAGATATCCTGTTCAACAAATGGTGCTGGGAAAACTGGAAATATATATGCAGTAAAATGAAATTAAACATCTATCTCTCACCCTGCACAAAACTCAACTCAAAATGGATCAAGGACTTAGGAATTAGACCCAGAGACCCTGTACCAAAATAGAAGACAGAATAGGTCTGAATCTTCATGATGTTGGTTTAGGATCAGACTTCCTTAACAAGACTCCCAAAGCACAAGATATTAAAGCAAGAATCTATAAATGGGATGGACTCAAACTAAAAGGCTTTTACTCAGCAAAGGACACAATCAATAATGTGAAAAGAGAGCCTACAGAGTGGAAAAAAACTTTTCCACACGCACTTAGATAGAGAACTTATCTCCAAAATTTAAAAAGAACTAACAAAAGTTTACACCAAAAATACAAAGAACCCAATCAATAAATAGGCCAAGGAACTGGACAGACACTTTACAGAAGAAGACACACAGGTAATTAATAAATATATGAAAAAGTGTTCAACATCTCTAGTAATTAGAGAAATGCAAATTAAAACAACTCTAAGATTTCATCTTACTCCAATTAGAATGGCTATTATCAAGAACACAAACAATAATAGATATGGGCATGGATGTGGGGAAAAAGGCACAGTTTTACATTGCTGGTGGAGTTGCAAATTGGTGCAGCCACTCTAGAAAGCAGTGTGGAGAATCCTCAGAAAACTTGGAACTGGACCCACCTTTTGACCCAGTTATTCCACTCCTCAGTTTATACCCAAAGGACTTAAAATCAGCATACTACAGTAACACAACTACATCAATGTTTATAGCAGTGCAATTCACAATAACTAGATTGTGGAACCAATCTAGATGCCCTTCAACAGAGGAATGGATAAAGAAACTGTGGTATATATACACAATGGAATATTATTCAGCCATAAAAAAGATTAATATTATGGCATTTGCAGGTAAATGGATGGAGTTAGAGAATATCAGGCTAAGCTAAATAAGCCAATCCCAAAAGAATCAAAGGCCGAATGTTTTCCCTGATAAGTGGATGATGATATGCAATGGGGATGGGGGGCGGTAAGGAGTGAGAGAAGAATGGAGAAACTTTAGATTATGTAGAAGAAAATGAGAGGGAGGGGTATGAAAAATTGTGAAAGGACACAGACATCATTACCCTATGTACATGTATGATTTACATGAATGGTATGAATCTACATCATGCACAACCATAGAAACAATATGATGTACCCTATTTGTGTACAATGAATCAAAATGCAGTCTGTAAAAAATAAATAAAGAATAATATAAAAATAAATAAAGAAAAAAGAATGCATACAACCAACAGGAAAAAAAAAAAAAAAAAGGAAAGAAAGAAGAAAGAAACCATTCAGTAGAAAGGGAAAATTGATGATGTAAGAAAAGAGGAAGAATTGCTGGACCCCCGGCCTTGAATAGGTAAGAGATCATGTGACTCGGAGTATAAGGTACTAAAGGATAATATTATGTTTTTAGATGTAAATTGCTTATCTAATTTTTTGTCTTATTTATTTGCTAATTTTTTACAGATTGCATTTTGATTCATTGAACACAAATGGGGTACATCATTTTGTCTACATGGTTGTATACGATGTAGATTCGTACCATTCGTGCAATCATACATGTACATAGGGCAGTGATGTCTGTCTCATTCCACTATCTTTCATACCCCCCCATTTCCTTCTACACAATCCAAAATTCCTCCATTCTTCTCTCACTCCCCACACCCCTATCCCCATTATATATCATTCTCCACTTCCCACACCCCTATCCCCATTATATATCATTCTCCACTTATCAGGGAAAACATTTAGCCTTTGGTTTTTTGGGATTGACTGATTTCACTTAGCATGATATTCTCCAATTCCATCCATTTATTTGCAAATGCCATAATATTATTCTTCTTTATGGCTGTGTAATATTCCATTGTATATATATACCACAGTTTCTTTATCCATTTGTTCTTGATAATACATGAAACTATTGCTGTATTATCTTTCAATAAAGTGGATCTTAGCATCACACATATACTTTAGAAGAATTTATATCTAAATTAAATTATATTGGAGTAGAGCAGAACTATAAATAAAATAGAAGGCCTCTGCATTTGTCCAAAATAAGATAGTACTAGGTGGAAATAGAGTAGTACCAGTGGCAATGGAGAAAGGGTCTCTGAAGATACTGTAGAGATAAAAGTCTTAATAACCAGTTGAATGTGGGCATCAGGGAAGGGGTCAGATGAAAATATTCACCATTATTATGACACTGCTCATGAATCCATGGTCAGGAATTTTGGAAGGGCTCAGTTGGCAGTGGTGTGGGATCTCTCATGCAGGTGCAGTCGGGTGAGGGCTGGGGCTGCAATCCCCTGAAGACATGTTGGGCTGGACATAAAAGATGGTTCCCTGCTGGCTGCTGGCTGGGATCTGAACTGGGGCTGCCGACTGTAGTATGTGTCTCTCAGATAGTTGGAGTTTCCCAAGGCAGAAGGCTTCCCCAGAGAAAAACCTCCTGAGGTGACAAGCAGGGGGAGATTCCTAGTGTTCTAGCTTCCCGGCCCCAGAAGTCACACAGTCTCACTTCCACACTCTATCCGTGGAGCCACTTGCAAACCTTCCAGATTCAAGGGTGGAGACATAGGCCATTCTAACCTGGGACTTTTCAGAGAACTTTTGTCCATTTTAAAAGAAATGCTCCTCCCACATTAAAACAGGAATAGCTTATTATGCCTGTACATCTCGCTGTTTTTTCCCCTTAGTGACTTTTAATTAATAATTGTGCCCAGTAAATACTTAGAGTTTAAAATCTTTAAAACATGGCTCAGCAAATTACTGGCTGTAGGGCTTTTGAAAAGTTACAGAGTATCTATGCTTCAGTTTTTTTTCCTATGGAAAATGGACATACAGTAGTGCCTACCTCATAGAGCTATTGTGAAGATAGTCTTCATTAAGCGCATGGTTCTTCTTGTAGTAAGCAATCAGTATACATGAGCTGTACTTATTTATTTTTATGAGCAAAGTCAATAGGTTCAATCACAGGGACTATGATGGAATGCTATCGCCATAATTAATTAAGTTCTAAGTACGAGCAGGATTCTACACAGGCCGAAGCATGTTCCCAACGTTCAACATAATCCTTCAGGGAGGTGTTTGTACAACTGATTTACAAATGAGGAAACTGAACCTCAAAAACATTATACAGGTCCCTTTACATCACACAGCGGGGACTGCAAAATTATCAAGGACTCCATTAATGGTTTTGGAAAAGTCCTTCCTGTGATGGTCAGCAAACTCCAGCCTCCTGCCCATTTTTGTAAATAAATCTGTGGTAATACCACCATACTCATTTATGTATTATTTATGACTAGTTTCTCATGGCAGTGTAGAATAATTGCAATAGAATCTGTATGTCCTACAAAGTCTAAAATATCTACTCTCTGGCCCTTTATGAGAAAAGTTTGCTAACTTCAGCTCTAAAACATTCTTTTAAAGGTGTCCTAAGTGGGATGTTATGGCCTTGTTGTATAGCTGAACCATATAATATGTAATGAAAATCTACAACATAGAGTGCTATCTATAAAAAGATCAAATGTTCAGTGACATTAGAGGGCAATTCCTACCCCTTGTTTCCTACCTCCAGAGATGTTTCCTAAGACAAGACAAAATACATGAACTGCATCCAGATTTAAACATTAATTTTGGGATGTTTGCCAGACCAGATGGTTAGCAAAGCTAAATGCCATTGATTTATTTCTTATCCTTTACGAAGCAACATTAGAGACGATGGACCTTATCAGAACAAATGAGAATAAATAGCAGAATGCAGATCAGAAGAGAATTAAGAACAAATGCTATTGAATTTTATTAGGATATAATTAATTTTGTATATGGAAAAAGCACTAATTATTAGCAAGTCGTGAACTGTACCAACCAAACTTTATGAAGTGGCAGCTGGACAAGGAGGGACATTTCCATTTCATGGATGTCACTTTTCCTTACATAGAGTTGTGACCATAATTTCTAGTACCTTGACAATGCTCTCTTGCAAATGCAATTGATCATCCATAAAATATCTTTAGAGTAGTTAGTAAATGTAGAACATTTGATCTCTGCAAACAAAGTTGCCATACAGTAATGATTTCTGTCCTGGAGCTGCAACAATTCTTCTCTATTTTTTTGGATCACAGACCCTATAGAGAATACAATCAAACCTGAAAATACTATTTTCAGAAAAAAAATTGTTCAACGGCAAAGGAAATATTACATATAATTTTAAAAGACTTTTGAATTCCAGTATGTTATTCATAGACTATACAGGTCTTAACCCTAGTTTTAGAATCTTTGTGGAATACCATGGGTACAAGTGAAAGAGTGAGCTGGTGTGTGTGTACTTGAGTGTGTATGTGTGTGTGCATGCATGCCTGTATGTATATGTAGGGGAGAAAGGTAAGACATCACAAGGAAGTTGTGTCTTAGCTTCTTCAGGAGATTAAGGTGAAAAAATATTTTCTAGGTGAGAAGAATAGCTTCCTCAGAAGTAACGAGAAGTGATTTTGCAGGGGAATTCAGGAAGGCAAGGCAGCTTGATACGAAGGATACATTAGCGTGGAAGAAAAAACCTAGGATGGGAGGCTGGAAAGAGATTCAAAACTGATCTCAGGAGCTTCTGTGTGTTCAGCTAGAGTGGACTATTCATTTTTCAGAAGGGATCATTCAGTCCTACAGGGGACACACAGCAGGGATAGCAGTCACCGCAGAACTCTTAAGGACATGTTTTTGCTTCTGCATGATTATTGCTTATTTTTTCACTCCTTGAATGCTTTTATTTTTGCTTTCTTTTTAAAAAAGATTAAGTACATCCTACTAAACAAATATCTTTGTACATAAAAAGATATCTATGAATAAAGATCTTTTTATATCATAGAATTTAATTAATTTTGTAGCAATCCTTTTTGGTCATTCAGAAAACTGAAACTTAGGAAGTAATTAATTTGATCAGGCCCACACAGCTGAAAGTAGCAGAGCGAGAGCGAAACATCATATATGTATATTTGTATATACATATGTATTTTAGTTGTGGATGAACACAATACCTTTATTTTATTTATTTTTGTGTGGCACTGAGGATCGAACACAGCGCTTCACGCATGCTAGGCAAGTGCTCTACTACTGATCCATAACCCCTGCCCCTAAACATCATTTTTTCTGTCCCCACAGCCTATACATTTTCCCCTGGGCATAAGTTACTGAACCAAATATTTCTTTTCTGAGAATAACTGATTATTTCTTGCTAATGTAGAATATCCCCTTAGAGTAAGTCTGATTATTAATTAAAATTATACTATTTATTTATTTACTTATTTATTTGTTTATTGGTATTGGAGATTGAACACAGGGGTATTTTAAAACTGACCCACTTCCCCAGCCCATCTTTTTTATTTTTTATTTTGAGACAGGCTCTTGCTAAGTTGCTTAGGAGCTTGCTAAGGTGCTGAGGCTAGTTTTGAACTTGTGACCCTCCTGCCTCTGTCTCTTTAGCCTCTGGGATAACAAGCATGCTTCACTATGCCTGGCAAAATTATACTTTTTTAAAGGGTGTAAATTTTGGAGGAAATTAGACTTTGTGTGTGTGTGTGTGTGTGTGTGTGTGTGTGTGTGTGTGTGTGTGTGTGCTTCAGACTTACCTATCCTTACTTTGGGTTTATTTTGGTAAAGGGAAAATTGGAGGAAGGCTGGGTTGACCTGAGCAAACTGGACTGACTGGGAAAGGGTTAGAAAGGCTAAGGCCTGTATTATAAAGTGCTGGGAATTCTTCCACAGCACAATTCTAAGCCATAAACAAAATGACTGTGCATCAAAGGTGAGTAGTGCATTAAGAATTTAAAAAATTATTTTCAGACTTCTTTAGACAAAAATATATTATTACACAGCTACAATGAAGGCAGTGGTGGCTGAGAAGTGGCAGAAACTAGAAGCATTTGCAAATTCAGTCCTCTCCAGTGTCACATGTGCCTTGACATTCTCTCTTAGTTTGCTTTTTGGCATAATAGATTGCTTCGAAAAGGTCTTTCCAAAATTCAAACCTAATTAACAATCCATTCCTATTCTATTGAGAATGATATGTCAATTAAAAACTACAGATTCTGTGTTCACAGAACAAGAAAGAAGAGACAATGCATGTGTAAATTTTGTTGGTGTAAGACTGAGAACACTGTCATGAAGGAGAGCAGGCTGAGGCACTGTACATAATGTGACACTTCGGCATCAGGCGGGTGCCATTTAAGGATATTCATTATCTGGTTGGAAAAGAAAAGGCGATGCCCACTGAAGAAATCAAAAGGGAGGCTTCCATAGCTGAATCTATCTTGGTTCATAATTATACTCAGGGCCTGCTCTGATCATAACACAAGATCCATCACTGGGTGAAATAATTTACAGTGAAGCTCACGGAATCACATTAACAAGAAAGGGAAAATATGCCAAAGGCAACTCCCAATGTTCCACAAGTGATGGGAAGGACATCTGGAACAGAGCATGTCAAGATCTGTTTACTGTGTGTCCTCCTCTGTGGAGGACAACCTCTCATCCTGCTAGTCCAGAGCCAGGCCAGTAACAGCTCTGTTTACAGGGAGGTTGCTGTGACCTCTTGGGCCTGCTTTCCCCTCAGCTGGATCCTAAGCATGGTCCTATTGCACAGTCTTGCATCATCTCCTCGGAACACAGCCAGGTGGAAGGGAACAGCAGGGAAGGGACATTGGTAAGAATCCCTTAGGACTACAGAGCTTCTAGAAATCTCCTTTTTCAGCTTGAGGAACCTGAAGGCACTTTTACCAAACACAATGGCAGTGTGAGGAGAGAGGGAAAAAAATTCAAGTTTGAGTGACATGACCATATTGTAAGGTCAAAGACAATCGTAGCAAGACTAAAGGATTTGTATGTTTTTTAACATTTAGTAAGATGATGATAGGAATGTTTACTAAAGCCCAGAACAAGTTCCCTTCATAAAAAAATAAGATATAAAGTCCAGCAGAAAACAAATGATACTTGACTGTATTCTAATAATCAAAATACACAGTTTAAGGGTCCTTTCAATTGTCCAGGATCACTGCTTACATTCTGGTTCATTTTTTTATTAAAAAAATCTCAGTTTCTAAAATGAGTCTTTAGAGTTATTGACAGATCCATACTATGAACTGAAATTATTTTAAAAGAATATTTGTTGTTATTTTTTAGTCTTATTCCCCTAAATTGAAAGACACAGTACTACTACTACATTTCTCAGAGAAATATGATGAAATTCTTCCCTCTATTTTGGTTTTTTGAATAAATTTCATTACTGGTCTAAGATTTACAAACTGAATATCATAGTGGAAGTTTTTAATCTCTCTGTTCCTGAGTAATTATGGTTACAAAGTGGAGGTAATATCAGAACCTACCTGATACAGTTGTTTGACAATTAATAGAATAATATATGTAAAGTGCTTAGCAAGATGCTTGTGATATAGGAAGCAGGGCTAGTTATAATAATATTTGTTCCCATTATCATTATTCATTTAAGTTCAGGTCTCTTCTAATGATTCAAGAATATACCAATTTTAAAATAAGTTTTATGTTTAAAGATAGCATATAAATTCTGACTAGTTACATAGTTATCACTAGTGTGTCATTTGAAAATGTACAGAAATTTTCAGCTCTTCAAATTTGCTTGGTAAGGGGTTCTTATATACATGAGAAGTTTAAAAAAATTATCTCAAAATGTCCAGGTTTAATTTTCAGTCATGTCAATGTTTGAATTGTGACAAATTTGAGAATCTCAATGATTTAAATTTGTTGATAGTCATATTTGCAGCATATATTTTATCTAATCTCTAAATCTTGTATGCCAACATAAAACCTGTGAACTTTTATAATTTGTTTATTCAAAGAACACCTGTGCAAAGCAGAGGGATCTGGAAACAATATTAGTGAACCTAAAGCTCATCTCGTTTGCTGTTTAAGGGCACCAAATTCTCGAGCTTTATTGAAAAAACACTCAGAGTTGAGTGGAAAGTGTGTTGAAATCAGAAAAGAAGATGTGCGCAGTGTCTATCTGTCACAGCATGGAGACTTCCCTTTGTTTAAAGGCCAGCCAGCCATTGTCTTTGGATTTTCATGTGCACATCCCAATGACATCAATGGGAGTGTCAGGGTGAAAGCTTTCCAGACTTGGATGCATCATGTTCTGGATTCTTTAGATCTAATATGATAGTTTCCAGGCTTAGAACCAGCAGAAATGAGAATTAAATGCCCCCATTAGTTTTCTAAAAGCTTCAAGTATCATTTAATTGGGTCAAGTTCTAATCTAACAAACAAGGAAAGTCTTCCAGTTCCCTGGGTAGAAATAAAATGCCTTGAAATAAGTTAACACTTTCATGTTCTAGAAGTTCTTCTATTCTGGCTCACTGTGACCTTAGATTCCCTAATAGTAATTCATTTTAAACTTCTGAAGGCAAATTCTAAGCCAATGTCCTCTGTATAGACAGTTTATTCATGAAGTGATACTGGAAAGCAAGAAGGTTTGAACAGGAAATAGGAAAAGCCAATGTTAGGGGTTTTGCTGGATTGACCATACCAGTAGTGCCCAATTTGTTGGTTTCCTCTGAAGAGACTTAATGTATGTGTTTAAGAATTGGCCAACCCCATGGCAAAGGGAGTGAGCATCTATCCTTCAGCTTCTGTTTCCCATTGGTCAAGGACAATCTTACTAATATTTACTTCATTGCACTTCTATATGATGCATAGGTTCTTATAGACTCTCACACACATGCATCAAAACAAAACAAAAACAAAAAACCAAGGCAGGCTGAAATTGAGAAATACTTAGCTTAGGCCTGAGTCAAGTGCTGTGAGGTTGCAATTTTGGAAAACTGGTCAAGATTTTTAAAAAACTGATCACCACAGCAGTTCTAGAGTAGGCTATGGAGAACATTGGAGATAGAATCCAAAAGGGATATACCATCCCTTTTGCCTGAAGTTTATCCCTCTAACCTTTGAGTTTCTCTCATTCTCTCCAATCCACTACAGAATCCGTTTCAAGGCGGTGATCAAACTTGCATAAAAGAGGCTCAGTTGAATGAAAACGGTCCTACTGTAGTTTGTCCTAAAGCTATAATCAATATTTTCTGTCTTCTACTATCCATTTTGAATTTCTCTTATATTTGGTTAATAGCTGGTCCAGTTGGTGAGGTGACCCCAAAAATGTATCCTTAAGGGGTCTGAACCCCTAATAGCTTTGCCATTCTTGGGCTGTGGTTGCTGCAGTTGCTGATTCTGCTGTCAATAAGCAGAGAAAACACTAAAGGTCACCTTAGTATATCTTTTTACCAAATATATTCTTGTATGACCCTAAAGTCTAACAGCAATTCCAGCTCCCTATGCTAATTAGTGTCAATTGTTGTCCCCAGTGTAGTTAACTCTTTGCTTGATGATCCTCTAGTATGATGAGAAATTTGACTAGACAGTAGTGGTAGCTCCAACTATAGTAGAATCCTTACAGCGTACCCCCATGGAAACGTGATAGTCATAGATTTTCCAAGCATACATTCTGAAAGATGGTCACTATGAGTGCTGGTGAGAAGCACAAACCTTACATCTACCTTTTGTTCCCAGACTGGGTGTTCTATACGTTGGGGATGAGAACAAAAATTAGCTATTTGTTCAGATGATAAACCATGTTCTAGAGAACTGTGTCTTACCCATACAGAATGCTATCCCAGAACTGGTGCCTTTGCAAAGCCTTCTAACAGGCAGTTCTACTCTCTCATCAGGCTCACTGTTGCTGGGTAATGAGTGATATAATAAATCCAGTGGATTCAGAGGGTATATACTCATTGTTCCTTTGGTGTTAAATTGGTCTGTTAGAATGAGGAATCATTGTGTGTAATACCACCTCTATGATTCAGGCATTAGATAACTGAGAGTTTCAGAAAAGATTAGATATGAATGGAAAACCAAGGTTGATAGTAGGTGGAAGAAATCCAATGTAATGAAATTGAAATCAATGATTGGATAGTCTCAGGGATGATGCCACACTACTGCCAGTACTTTGACATTTAAATTTAGTTCATTCTTGGTGAGAAAAAGCCCATGCTCTTTGATTCATTTATGGCTTCTATCCTTGACATGATGACTACTTTGTTCATAATGCATTGTGCTGAGTGAATAAGAATACCAACACCCAGAGAATAACAGCAACTGGGTGAACTTCCTCTGTGATGGATGCCTTTCCATGGTTACCAATATCAGACATTAATATTTGCATACTTTTTTACCCATTTCCATTATTCCATCCAGTTGCAATACCTTTGATTATTTTTTATTGTTCCTTCAAGTAGAGGGTCAATGTCTGAGTAGGGAAAAGAGGGCTGAGCCTTTATATCCCTTCAAATGCCAGCATTTGAGTGAGTCATCTTTGACACTGTGCTTTCAGGTGACTATAGCTCCACTGAGAGCAATCATATCAGAGACCCTTAGAGTGGATGGTACAGCCATGCCTCTTCCAAATTTCTAACCTAATAAATGAGGATCAAAGTAAAATGTTTACTCTGGTAATTTGGGGTTAATTTGTTAGATAGCAGTAACAATTTGAACCAATTACTGTGTGCCAAGTGCTCTGCTCCACACATTATTTCAGTCAACTCTTTTACTCCTGACAGCACTGCAAAGTGTTATTTTCATTTTGAAAAAAGTGAATAAAGTGAGTTTGAAAAAGGTTAACCCTCTCCCAGTATGACGTAGCTGAGAAGGAAAGAGTTGAAATTTAAACCCAAGACTGCCTAATTGGAACCTAAAGAGATAAGATTAAAAGAAACAATTTGTAGAGTAATACCCACTCTTGGAATAGAAAAAAATGTGGCCAACACATATGATATCAATTGATTTAGAAATAACCATATTATGTTCTCCTTGGCAGAGGGCAGGGGAGCTTCACTAGCCAAGAGGTGTTTTTTGTATAGGTCTATTATTCTCAACTTCCCTATTTTCTAGTTGCAAATGGTTCTTCTAGAACTTCTTTTTCAATATACCCTATCTTTAAAAGTGGGTAATACTAGGACTTTTCAAAGTGTCAATCAGCAATAGGCTTCAAATTCATGGAACAAACACAATCTGATTCATGTAGGATTTGCATCTCATCTATTTCAATAACTATGATTATACTTAGAATAGAAACCATATTATATTATAGTTTAGGAGACTTTCTACCAAGAAAGGAAGAAATGAAACATTTGTTATGTTGTTGAATACTTTACAATCAAGTTCTATGTAGTAAAATAGGTAAAGGAAGAAGGGTTATAGGTTTTGAAATTGATAGAATTAGGGTATTCATACAAAAACTTCAGAAGTTATGGTAGAAGACTGCTTCAATAAAAAAAAAAAAAAAAAAAGAGAGAAATACCCATATTAAATAAAATAGTTAAAGCACTTCCTAGAGTTTGCAGCCTGGAGATGAAAAATTTGGCTGAGAGGGCCCTAGTGGAAAACAAATTTAACTATTACCATATGAATGTTGTTGCCTGAATAGTGCTGATGCCAAATTGCTGAGCAAAAGGTATTGGAAATAATCTGTAACAACTTTTGTAAAGATGTTTTGGCATGAAAATGAAGAGCAGTTTCATTTTGAAACATTGAAAAGCTTGAGTGAAAACATAATTAGTATCTGTAAAAAGTGAGTAATTATGTTGCTTTCCTTTAAATGACCTTTGATGAAATTCTGGTTTTTAATAGGCTATTATCCATTTAACCTAACATAAAAAAAGAGAAATCAATTTCTTGTCTTTGTATACCCTTTTAGGTCTACTGTCAAAATAGAAATACCAAGTTTAAACTACTGCATCATATGCCAAGGCTGATGGAGGACTATGATTATGTCTGTTCACACATGATTAAAGTATTTTTATTTGTTCTGATTGTGTATGTGTTTTGTAACTTATTTATACCAACTAAAAAAACATTTTCCATTTTTTTATTCTGCTTGATTTATACAGTTTTTTGCATATAAACTCTAAGTACTGGCATAGAAACTTCATCCCTGATTATCCTGTCACTCCCTGATTGCTCTCATATCTTCTCCAGAGGTAATTTGCTTCATTCTTCTGTCATATTTGGTATCCACTAAATGGGTTGAATACATAGGGTACTTTATTCGGATTTGATTTTTTGATCCCTGGTTCTCAGATACTAGTGTGTGTAAGAATTCTCTGGAGAACTCACAATAGAAACTGGAGCACGCTGCCAGGGAGGTTAGGGAGAGGACCTTTTTCTCCAAGCTTCTCTGGCATATGGGCTGAGCATCACGTGGGCGAACACTGTCCTAGGTGTTATTCCAGTAACTTTTTGAGTCACTCCTAGATTATTGGATATTATTTACTTTAAATTGCTAAATGTATACACTCCATCCTTGTAAAGGTATGTAATTTCTTAAAAGTTAAAAAAAATCTATATTTCAAAATATATTATTCAAAATAAATTAAACACTATGGTACATACAAAAATGATTATTAGAAGTATTTGGAATTACTGGTTAGAGTGCTATGTTAGCAGGAGTTAAAGATATGTATATATATGTACATACATATATGTATATATATTTATATATATAAAACAACCTTAGCACAAAATGTTGATTTTATAATATTGATCATACTTACATATGATTACATATTTGTTATATAAAATACATTCTATGTCATATGCTATAATTACACAGACATTTATACATATACATTAAATAAAATAATATTTAATTTAACTTCTCAAAACAGATTAATAAAAAGTTGCATAAAAATTTACAAATATTAAAATTAGCCAAGGTTTAAGCAGTTATATAGTGTTCCCATAGTGGTTTTATCATTTCTGTGTTCACATTATCTTGAAATATCAAGGGCCAAAACAAAACCTATGAATGCCTATTGACTTAATTGCTCATAGACTTGATTTATCTTTGCCTGTATACTGTTGTGGGGTTCAGTTATCAACACATAATGAGACCACCAGAAACTAAAGTAGGAAAAAGTTTATTTTGGGAAAGAGAAAAAAAAGAAAAAGAAAACAGATTGACATGTCAGGACCACTACTCCAAGCGGGGCAGTAGTAGTAGTGAGTGACTTCAGCAAGCTCATTTTTAAAGTGAAAGCCATAAAAAAATCCTGGCAGGATGGGGGGTTTTCAAGATGGCGGACTAGAGGGTGGCTGCATTTCATGTTGCTCCAGGACTCAGGATTCAAAAGAGGAGATATTGAGAGACTTGGGACCAACTCAAAGCAGCCGGGTGAGTCTCTCCGTTGGGGAGGCATCCCGGATGGGGTGGTAGTCCCGGAATACAGGGAACTTTTTGAAGTAGAGCTGCCTGGCGAGACACCCCTCCCCCCACTGGAGCAGTGAACTCGGACAACTGGGAGCATTGTAGAGGAGGCCGCTCAGCACAGCTCTGGGACTCAGAGCAACCACCGGGGCTCCAGGCAGCTGCCCAGAGAGGGGCTGCGAGGAGAGCTGTTTGGACTCAGAGCGACCACCCCTGAACGCCGGGGCCTGCCCGGAAGAGGAGGAGGAGGAGGAGGAGGAGGAGGAGGAGGAGGAGGAGGAGGAGGAGGAGGAGCGTGGCCGCTTGGATTCGGAGTGACTATAATAGAGCTACAGGCGGTTGCCAGAGGAGGAGCTACGTGGCAAGCTGTTTGGACTCCAACCGTTCCTGAACCCGGGACCTGCCCGGAGGAGGAGGAGGAGGAGGAGAAGGAGGAGAAGGAGGAGCGTGGCTGGTCGCTTGGACTCTCAGTGACTGCGTTGGAGCTCCAGGCGGCTGCTCAGAGGAGGAGGCGATTGATGAGTGGTTTGGACTCAAAGCAACCGCTCCTAAACACCGGGGACCTGCCTGGAGGAGGAGCGCGGTGGGTCGCTTGGTCTTGAGTGGCCGCACCAGAGCTCCGGGTGGCTGCCCGGAGGAGGCGTACAGAGGGTCACGTGGACTCAGAGCGACTCAGAGTGACTCAGATTGACTGCTCCTGAACATCTGGGGGGCTACCTGGAGAAGGAACAGGGTGGGTCACTTGGACTCGAAGTGACTGCCCAGGGCTATGGGCGGTTGGCAGGAGGAGGAGGCACGCAGTGAGTTGCTTGGACTCCTAGTGACCCCACCAGAACACCGGGCGGCTGTCTGGAGGAAGAGACGTGCGGCGGGTCGCTGGGACTCGGAGCAATTGTACGGGGCTCCAGGTGGCTGCTCAGAGGAGGGGGCGCATAGCCAGGCAATTAGGTGCAGAGCAGGGTCCCAGGATCTAGGAGGCTTCTTGGTGGAAGAGCCGCACAGAGACAAGCTTAGGGGCGGAACAAAGTTTCCAGGACTGTGGGCAGATTCTCTGAGGAGAGGCAGCCTAAGGAGACTCGTCTGTGAAGGGTGAGGCTCCCAGGCCCAGGAGGTAGGTCTGGGCCCCTGGGAACGTTGCAGAGGAAGGCAGCCCAGCCCAAGTGGTAGCTGTAGATTGAGGGGAACCTCTAGGAGGGGAACTGACCAGAGAGACCTCCCCACCAGGTGAGTCTTCCCTGCCGGGTGAGGTTTTCCCACAAGGACGGTAAAACCAGAGACACAGGCCCAAACAGGCCTTGCCTCGGCCTGCAGCCTAGTTCCCCTTTGGATGACCATTGGTCAACAAGTGGAGGCACCTCTGCCCACTAGCAGGGAATATACCCCACCTGAAGGCCACCACCCCTAGAGAGGCAGCTTCCTTGTGGAGCACTGCGCTATCAACTTCCTCCAAGACTTCAGCCTACTGAAGGCTAAGAGGGGATATACTAGAAATCTTCAGGGACATTATAAGTCACTAGAGAAAATCTGCAATATCTCAGTGGTCCACTGATACCTGAACAATATGAAAAACAAGGGAAGAAAATGCCCCAAACGAATCTAGATGTTATATCAATAAAACCCAATGGAGCATGGCAGAAGAAATGACAGAAAAGGAGTTCAGAATGTACATAATTAAAATGATCAGGGAAGCAAACGATGAGATGAAAGAGCAAATGCAGGCACTGAATGATGAGATGAAAGAGCAAATGCAGGCATTGAATGATCGCACCAATCGACAGTTAAAAGAGCAAATATGGGAAGCAAGAGATCATTTCAATAAAGAGTTAGAGATATTGAAAAATAACAAACAAACAGAAATCCTTGAAATGAAGGAAACCAATAAACCAAATTAAGAACTCCATAGAAAGTATATCCAATAAGATAGAACACCTGGAAGACAGAACCTCAGACATTGAAGACAAAATATTTAACCTTGAAAACAAAGTTGAACAAACAGAGAAGATGGTAAGAAATCATGAACAGAATCTACAAGAACTATTTGATATCATGAAAAGACCAAATTTAAGAATTATTGGGATTGAGGAAGGCTTAAAGAAACAAACCAAAGGAATGAACAATCTATTCAATGAAAAAATATCAGAAAATTTCCCAAATCTGAAGAATGAAATGGAAAATCAAGTTCAAGAGGCTTATAGGACTCCAAATACACAAAATTACAACAGACCCACACCAAGGCACATTATAATGAAAATATCTAACATACAAAATAAAGACAGAATTTTAAAGTCTGTGAGAGAAAAGAACCAAATTACATTCAAGGGGAAACCAATACAGATATCAGCAGATATCCACACCCTAAAAGCTAGAAGGGCCTGGAACAACATTTTTCAAGCTCTGAAAGAAAATGGATGACAACCAAGAATCTTATACCCAGCAAAACTTACCTTCAAATTTGATGATGAAATAAAATCCTTCCATGATAAACAAAAGCTAAAAGAATTTACAAAAAGAAAGCCAGCATTACAGAACATTCTCAGCGAAATATTCCATGAGGAAGAGATGAAAAACAAAGAAGCAAATCAGCAAAGGGAGGAATTATCCTAAAGGAATTGTCAAATAAAGGAGGAACCACGTCGTGTCAAAAAAATAAATACATAAATAAATAAAATTTTAAAAATGAACCAAATGACTGGGAAACCAAATCATATCTCAGTAATAACCCTGAGTGTTAATGGCCTGAATTCATCAATCAAAAGACATAGACTGGCAGATTGGATTAAAAAGAAAGATCCAACAATATGTTGCCTGCAAGAGACTCACCTCATAGAAAAAGATACTCATAGACTAAAGGTGAAAGGATGGGGAGAAACATACCATGCACATGGACTCAGCAAAAAAGCTGGGGTATCCATCCTCATTTCAGATAATGTGGACTTCAAGCCAAAGTTAGTCAGAAGGGATAAAGAAGGACATTTCATACTGCTTAAGGGAAGCTTAAATCAGCAAGATATAACAATCATAAACATCTATGCCCCACACAGTGGCTCATCCATGTATGTCAAACAAATCCTTCTCAATTTCAGAAACCAAATAGACCATAACACAATAATACTAGGTGATTTTAACACACCTCTCTCACCACTGGACAGATCTTCCAAAAAAAAATTGAACAAAGAAACCATAGATCTCAATACACAATCAATAATTTAGACTTAACGGACATTTATAGAATATACCATCCAACCAAGAGCGAATACACTTTCTTCTCAGCAGCACATGGATCCTGCTCTAAAATAGACCATATATTATGCCACAAAGCTACTGTTAGCAAATACAAGAAGATAGAGACACTACCTTGTATTTTATCAGATCATAATGGATTGAAGTTAGAAATAAATGAAAGAGTAAAAAACAGAAACTATGCCAACACCTGGAGATTAAACAATATGCTATTATATGATGAATGGATAACAGAAGATATTAGGAAGGACATTAAAAAAATTCTTAGAGGTAAATGAGAACAAAGAAACATCATATCAAAATCTCTGGGACACTATGAAAGCAGTACTTAGAGGAAAATTTATTTCATGGAGCACATTTAATAAAAGAAGTAAAACTAAACAAATAAACGACCTAACACTACAGTAGCTCAAAGCCCTAGAAAAAGAAGAACAGACCAGCACCAAAAGTAGTAGAAGACAGGAAATAGTTAAACTCAGAGCTGAAATCAATGAAATTGAAACAAAAGAAACAATACAAAAAGTTGATAAAATAAATAGTTGGTTCTTTGAAAAAATAAACAAAATTGATAAACCCTTAGCCACACTAACAAAGAGAAGACGAGAGAAAACCCAATCACCAAAATTCAGAATGAACAAGGAAGTATCACAACAGACACGATTGAAATACAAAACATAATTAGAAGCTATTTTGAAAATCTATACTCCAACAAAATAGAAAATTTCGAAGACATCAACAGGTTTCTAGAGACATATGAATTGTCTAAACTGAACGAGGAGGATATACACAATTTAAATAGACCAATTTCAAGTAATGAAATACAAGAGGTCATCAAAAGCCTACCAACAAAGAAAAGTCCAGGACCAGATGGGTTCTCAGCTGAGTTCTGCAAAACCTTTAAAGAAGAGCTCATTCCAATACTTCTCAAAGTATTCCATAAAATAGAAGAGGAAGGAACCCTCCCAAACTCATTCTATGAAGCCAATATCACACTGATACCTAAACCAGACAGAGACACATCGAGGAAAGAAAATTTCAGACCAATATCCTTAATGAACATCGATGCAAAAATTCTCAACAAAATTTTAGCAAATCGCATACAAAAACATATTAAAAAGATAGTGCACCAAAATCAAGTGGGTTTCATCCCAGGGATGCAAGGTTGGTTCAACATCAGAAAATCAATAAATGTTATTCACCATATCAATAGACTTAAAGTCAAGAATCACATGATTATTTCAATAGATGCAGAAAAAGCATTTGATAAAATACAGCACCCCTTCATGCTCAAAACACTAGAAAAAATAGGGATAGTGGGAACATTCATTAACATTGTAAAGGCCATTTATGCTAAGCCCATGGCTAATATCCTTCTAAATGGTGAAAAACTGCAAGCATTCCCCCTAAAAACTGGAACAAGGCAGGGATGCCCTCTTTCACCACTTCTATTCAATATCGCCCTTGAAACTCTAGCCAGAGCAATTAGACAGATCAAAGAAATTAAAGGGATATGAATAGGAAAAGAAGAACTCAAACTATCCCTATTTGCTGATGATATGATTATATACTTAGAGGAACCAGGAAATTCCACCAGAAAACTTTTAGAACTCATAAGTGAATTCAGTAAAGTAGCGGGATATAAATAAATCTAATGCATTTTTATACATAAGTGATGAATCTTCGGAAAGAATAGTCAGGAAAACTACCCCATTCACAATAGCCTCAAAAAAAAAAAAATAAAATACTTGGGAATCAATCTCACAAAAGAGGTGAAAGACCTCTACAATGAGAACTACAGTACACTAAAGAAAGAAATTAAAGAAAACCTTAGAAGATGGAAAGATCTCCCATGTTCTTGGATAGGCAGAATTAATATTGTCAAAATGGCCATACTACCTAAAGTGCTATACAGATTCAATGCAATTCCAATTAAAATCCCAATGACGTACCTTACAGAAATAGAGCAAGCAATTATGAAATTCATCTGGAAGAATAAGAAACCCAGAATAGCTAAAGCAATCCTTAGCAGGAAGAGTGAAGCAGGGGATATCGCAATACCAGATTTTCAACTCTACTACAAAGCAATAGTAACAAAGACGGCATGGTACTGGTACCAAAATAGAAAGGTAGATCAGTGGTAGAGAATAGAGGACAAGGACACAAACCCAAATAAATACAATTTTCTCATACTAGAAAGAGGGGCCAAAAATATGCAATGGACAAAAGATAGCCTCTTCAACAAATGGTGCTGGGAGAATGGGAAATCCAGATGCAACAGAACGAAACTAAACCCATATCTCTCACTATGCACGAAACTAAACTCAAAATGGATTAAGGACCTTGGAATCAGACCAGAGACCCTGCAGATTATAGAAGAAAAGGTAGGACCAGATCTTCAACATGTTGGCTTAGGACCAGACTTCCTCAACAGGACTCCCATAGCACAAGAAATAAAAGCAAGAATCAATAACTGGGATAGATTCAAACTAAAAAGCTTTGTCTCAGCAAAGGAAACTATCAGCAATGTAACGAAAGAGCCTACAAAGTAGGAGAAAATCTTTGCCAATCATACTTCAGATAGAGCACTAATCTCCAGAATCTATAAAGAACTCAAAAAACTCTACACCAAGAATGCAAATAATCCAATCGACTAATCGGCTAAGGAAATGAATAGACACTTCACAGAAGAAGATCTACAAGCAATCAACAAACATATGGAAAAATGTTCAACATCTCTAGTAATAAGAGAAATGCAAATCAAAACTACCCTAAGATTCCATCTCACCCCAATTAGAATGGCGATTATCAAGAATACAAGCAACAACAGGTGTTGGCCAGGATGTGGGGAGAAAGGTACACTCATACATTGCTGGTGGGGCTGCAAATTAGTGCAGGCACTCTGGAAAGCAGTGTGGAGATTCCTTAGAAAACCTGGAGTGGAACCACCATTTGACCCAGCTGTCCCATTCCTTGGCCTATACCCAAAGGACTTAAAATCAGCACACTACAGAGATACAGCCACATCAATGTTCATAGCTGCTCAATTCACAATAGCCAGATTGTGGAAGCAACCTAGATGCCCTTCAATTGATGAATGGATAAAGAAACTGTGGTACGTATATACAATGGAATATTACTCTGCCATAAAGAATGATAAAATTATGGCATTTGCAGGCAAATGGATGAAATTGGAGAATATCATGCTAAGTGAGATAAGCCAATCTCAAAAAACCAAAGGTCGGATGATATAGCTAATAAGTGGATGAGGACACATAATGGGGGGATGGAGGGGTTAGTGTTAGGGTTAGGGAGGGGGGCAAGAATGGAGGAAGGAAGGACTGTATAGAGGGAAAAGAGGGGTTGGAGGGGTGGGGGGAAGGGAAAAAATAACAGAATGAATCAAACAACATTACCCTATGTAAATTTATAATTACACAAATGGTATGCCTTTATGCCATGTACAAACAGAGAAACAACATGTATCCCATTTGTTTACAATAAAAAAAAAATCCTGGCAGGCTTACAATAGGGGCCTTTTTCCTTTTTTTTCCCAAGGAGTGCAAGCAGCCAGCTCCCGCTTATCTATTTCAGGCTGCACCTGGTGGGTTAGCGGGGCCAGGTAGGTATGGGGAGCCAGACTGACCATATCTGAAACAACCGGCATCTTCTGAAGGGATGGGTTGCTTCACAGAAATGGTCACAATGTCCTTAACTCATAGCCACATTATTTTATCTCTATGATACCTTCTGTAATAGACCTCAAAATCTCAAGTAAATGATTTCAGTATTTTTCTGAAGTAATCATTTCTCTCTTTTATTCCCTTTTTTTTTACTAAATTACTATTATTATATACTAAAAGAAAAATCTCTGAACATCCTTTTAAGAACTCTATTCAAACTCTTTAATCAATTATTTTTGATGTGTAATAACAACAAATTACTTATTATAAAATAAGGATAATACACAATACAGAGTTTGTCAAAGCATTAACAGATTTTCAAAGATAATATTAAGTTCTATATCTACTACGACAATGTGAGAGTCTCCGTGGACCTCCTTCCCAGCAAAACTAGTAAAAAATATTTTATAACAGCTATTTAGTCTTTGGAAATGAACCTGATGGCATATAGCAAATAAAGTAATATTTATTCAAGAAAATCTACTGGAATTTTGTGATATCATTGACAGTTTGTGGTGTGTGAACCAAGACCCATCCCTCTTCAGCTCTCACATTTTAGCAAGATGAAAATTGCACAGCCAAGAACAAAAGGCCTCCATTCCATCCTAGCTCCAAGTCAGAGGGTGATTTTACCAAGATGGGAAGAACATTAGCATTTCTCATCTTGCTCCCAGCTACTTTCTCTGACGTTTTAAGTTGTAGGTAAGTAGAGCTCAGAAGTAGGAGCTCCTTCCTTCTATCTAGCCTCCACTCACAGGACCAAGTCTCTACCTTCTTTGGTGTAGCATCACAGAGTACTGGGGCTGATAAAGTGGAGGTTCTAGGCTGAGAGAGGCAAACTGAGATGCTTCCAAAGCAGTTGATTTGTTCATTAGAAAAGAAATATACCATTGTCCTATCCGAGCTCCAGAGCCATGGCACATAGATTTTTGTTCAATGGGAGAGTCAGGCTATGAAATAGAGAGCTCTGAACTTCTCACCAAAGGAACTGACCTTATTTGCAGCAGAATATGTAGAATTTTAAGTATAGCATTGTGGGAAGAGGAAGTTGGGAGTCTTTTACCCTAGAGATTATGGATTACTAGGTGCATCAGGAATATAGGATAAACTATTGATTGGCTAATTTTAAGACAGTACCAGGAAAAGAAACAGCTGGATGGATCCCTTTTTGGGCAAGAACAAATTTCAGTGACCTCAGGAGCTCTCCCTTCAAAGATGCCCACATTTGATTGGATCAGTCTGCTAAGTAGTTCAGACCCTAAGACATTATTGAAGACAATGCAACGATCATCTGGCAATTATTAGTTTAACAACTGGGTGTGACTTGGGAAAGAGGATAAGAGAAATTTGCAAAATTACTGTCATCTCAGTTTGATTGTGAGCTATCCAAGGCTGTGTCCCCTGAAGAACCGTATTTAAGCTTTCCTAAAGGAATGGGCAGGGGTGTGGTTTACTAAAATAAACCAGTCAGTTACTAAAAAAGTAAAGAGGAATAGCAATAACAAGCCCTGGGAGTGGGGTCAGTATCCAGATTTGCTATAATATACTATCTACAATGTGATTTCTAACAAAAATTAAGGAGACATGGAAATAATAGGAGCATATGGTCCCCAGAAAACAGACACTAGAAACTGCTTTTCCCAAAAAAACACATGTTGATTCAACTTGAAGATAAATCATATAAGATTACACAATCTGAAGAAAAGAAAAGCACTAAAAAATGAAGAAATAATAGCTGAAAAGTTTTCAAATTTATTGGAACACATTAACCTATCTATTTAGGAAGCTCAAAAAACTCCAAGGAGTTTGTAAATGCAAAGAGATTCTAGGAAATCTGTCTTTCAAAATTGAAAACAGGAAAAGACATTAAAAGGTCAAGAGTAACATAATTTGATATTAACAGACTCACCTTTCAAGAAATAGTAAAATAAGGTTTTTAAACTAAATGCATGTGACCCTATTGTTTTGAATACACACAGCCCACCTATAAGGATAATTATGTAACTATAGGACTATAAATGTATACTTCTCTTAACTAATTTAAAAAACAATTGTTTAAGGTAAAACAATGCATAGATAATGAATATAGGAATGTGATATATTTGCCAATAATGGTAAAGGAGGTGGGAAGAGAACATAGTTCAACTGGGCTAAGGAAATAATTCCAGGTGGTAAGTCAAGTCCACAGAAAGGAATGAGTAGATTTAGAAATGCTTAGAAATTTAATATAATAAGAACTGTAAATATACATATGCTTTTCTTTATTTTTTGGCTTCTTTAAAATGTGTAAAATTATATGAAGTAACAATTATAATGACAAAATGTTGGGTGTTAGCATTAATAGAATGTAATATGTATAACAATATTAAAAATAAGTGGGAAAAGGGAATAGGGCTTAACTTCTCACTGAAATCAAGCTTGTGTAAATCTGAAATTGATTCTAATAAATTGTGGTAAACTTTAGAACAAATATTAAAAGTAGTCAAAATATAGTAAAAAAATAATGTGCTATGTTAAAATATTCACTTAATATAAAGAACACAGTGAAGGAGGTGCAGAGGAGCAGAAAATTCATGAAACAGAAAATAAATAAATGAAAGATAAAATTCCAACAATAACTGTAAATGAAATAAGACCTTTTTTTTTTTTTTTTTTTTTTTTTTTTTTTTTTTTTTTTTTGTACTGGGGATTGAGCCACAACCCCAGTCCTATTTTGTACTTTATTTAGAGACAGGGTCTCACTGAGTTGCTTAGCGCCTTGCCATTGCTGAGGCTGTGTCTGGGTCTTAAGCCCCCTTGTTCTTCTCGACCAGAGACAAGGGAAGGGGACACTCCCCAACACGGTCAGACCGGGATAGGTAAGGCCGACTGACCGCCTGCTCCCAGCCATCCGTGCGGAGGACAATCAGACACGTCAGGGAGACCCATCACAGCAGGAACTCGTTTATTGAGGAAATCACAGAGCTTTTATGTAGGGTGAAGGCTAGGCGGGAACCAATCAGCTTAAAGTTCAGCAAGGCAGGGGTGTTCACTCAGGCAAGAGTCCCATAAGACTATATGGCAAGCACGAGCTGATCACGTTCCCGAAACTATTGTTAACCAATCCCTGACGGTGGTCCGATTCATCATCATTAATTATTGAAACCACCTTTGAGGCCTTGATCTTGCTCACTCGCCAGGGAGTAAGGAGTCAGCCTGAGTTAGTTAACATGTCATTAGTCCCAACAAGGCTGGCTCAGCTATCCTGCTGTCTCAGCCTCCCGAGTCCCTAGGATTACAGGCATTTGCCACTGAACCCTGCTGGATTAAACATTCTTATCAAAAAGCAGAAATTTTTGGAATAGATGAAATATTAGAACCAACTGTATGTGTCTACAGAGGTACAATTTAGATTCAAAGAGATAGATATATTGAAAGTGAAAGAGTAGAAAAGCTTATCATACAAAGAGCAACTCTAATAAAGGTACAGTGACTACAGTATTATCAGATAAAATAGATTTTTAAACAAAAAAAGTTATTAGTTATAAAGAGGGAGATTTCATTATAAGAAAAGTGTCAATTCCTCAAGAGTATAGTAATTATAAGCTCATATGCACTAGACAACAAAGCATCAAAATATATAAAGCAAAAACTGACAGAAATAAAGGGAAAAATACACAATTGAATAATAAGAGTGATTTCATTGCACTACTTTCATTATTGGTAAGAAAAGTAAAGCAGAATATGAAGAAGGAAATAAAATAGTGAGGTGGTAACATAGGCTAAGAAGACTCAGACATAGAGTACTCCTTTCAACAACAGAAAACACATTCTTTAGAAGTAGATGTAGAACATTCTCAAAGGTAGACCATATGCTTGGCCACAAAACAAAACTCAAGAAATTTAGAAAGGTTGAAATTGTTACGGTGTGCATAAAATTAAAAACCACAAAGCTTGTTGAGTCAAATTTAAAGGGAGAAAAAGGGTTTTTTTAATGGGCAAGCCAGGCTAGCAACTGGGAGCAGGCTAGAGCCTCAAAAACTCCCAGCACTCACATTTGGGGGGTACAGAGTTTATAAAGATAGAAAACCACAAAAATTGCAAGGAAAATTTAGCCAGTGTAGGTCAGAAAAGATCCTGTTGAAACAGATATTTTGATTACATGAGAGAATTGTTTTGATTACACATTTCAGAGTCATTTTTGTTGTATATCAAGGCCATAGTCGGGGACACAGGAAGGTCCTACTGCACTGTCAATGCAGATCATCTGTCAGGAGGCTGAAAAGAAAACATGAGCAAGTATACAGTGGAGTCAGGTCAGAACTAAATGGCGTTACTTTGATTCTTCTCCATTTCAAAATTATTCAAAGTATTTCTCTACCCACAGAAAAACTGGGCAAACTCCTATGTATGCAGATATTTAAAAATATATCCCTTAATAGCTAAAAAAGAAATCATAAGAGAAATAGATGATACTTTGAGATGAACGTAAGTGAAGTTACAACCTACCAAAACTTATGGGATGCACTGAGGTAGTTGCTTGGATGAAAAGTTATAGCTTTAACTGTTATGTTCAAAGAACAGAAAGATCCCAAATTAATAAACTGAGTTTTAAACTTAAGATAATGGTAAAAGAAGAGCAAATTAAAACTAAATCAAGAAGGAAGAAAATAATAATAATTAGAGTAGAAATTAATGAAACAGAATAGGAAGATAATAGAAAATGAATGATGAATCCAAAAACTGGTTGTTTGGAAGTATCAAAAAAAAAAAAAAAAAAAGACATATTTATCTTAATTGACAAAGTGCAAAAGAGAGACAGAGAAGGCTCAAATTACTAGAATCAGTTTTTAGAAAGGGGACATTCCTATCAACTCTATGAAAACAAAGAGCATAATGAAGAAATACTATGAAAATTTGCATGTCAATAAATTATACAAATTAGCTATGCTACAGTTTTGATATAGTTTATCCCTCAAAGGTTCATGTGTTAGAAATTTGGCATCCAGTGTGGTGGTGTGGAGGTGGAAGAACCCTTACAGAGGTGGGACCTACTGGAAGGTAGTTAACTTATGGTAACTCAATTCTCATGGATGGATTAATGCTGTTTCATGGAAGTGGTCAAGCCTTGTAGGAATGGATTGATTCTCACAAGAGTGAATTCTTATAAAAGACAAACTTGGCCTCTCTCTGGTCTCTTGCTTCCTAGCTCATAAATGTGCTCCTTCTGCACCTGATGAATTTCGTGTCTGTTTCACTACTTCATGGTACAGTCAGAGAGCTTTTGCCAGGATGCCAATGCTATGCCATTTGGACTTTTCAGCTATCACAATCATGAGACAAACATCTGCTTTATAAAGTGCCCAGCCTCAGGTATTTTGTTATAACACCACAGAGAAACTGATAAAATGTCAGAAAGACACAAACTACTGAAATGTCTAAAAAATATACAACCTGAATGGAATTTACAAGAGATGGAATTAGCAAAACAGCAACAACAAAAAGGCAACACAACAACAACAAACAAACAAACAAAGCAAAACAACCTACAAAGAAAAGTCTAGGCCCAAATTTTTTCACTATTGGATTTGATAAAATATTTAAAGGAGAATTTATACTAGTATCTGCTTAAATTTTTTACCCATTTTTATTTAGTTTCTTATTTTCTTATTACAGAGTTTTGAGAATTCTCATATATTCTTGAGTTAGATCTTTATGAGTTGTATAATTTTCACTTTTTCTGAACATTCTAACACTTTTCTTATTAGGACAATTCTGCCCTCTTAGAGAAATGATTCTGGAATATTCTGATATTTTGTGGAAGATGTTTTGTAGAATTGGCATTCATTCTTCTGTAAATGTTTGATGACTGTGATGTTGACTGGTTTTTAATTTTTATTTGTTCTTTTTGGTTTTATGTGACAGTAGAATGTATACTGACATGTCGTATATACACTGAGTATAACTTCCCATTCTTGTGGTTGTACCTGATGTGGAGTTACAGTGGTACTGTATTCATATATGAACGTAGGAAAGTTATGCCAGATTCATTCTACTGTCTTTCCTATTTCCATCCCTTCTCCTATCCCTTCATTTCCCTTTGTCTAATCCAGTGAACTGCTATTTTTCACTC
The DNA here is from genome assembly GCF_902686455.1 of Sciurus vulgaris. NCBI lineage: Eukaryota > Metazoa > Chordata > Mammalia > Rodentia > Sciuridae > Sciurus > Sciurus vulgaris. The sequence continues at coordinate 80,549,911 of NC_136469.1, forward strand.
CCCTCTGCCCCCACTTATAGCATCTGCAGATTGGAAAGAACATTCTGCCTTTTGTTTTTTGGGATTGACTTATTTCACTTAGCATGATAGACTCCAGTTCAATCCGTTAATCAGTAAATGCTATATTTCATTCTTCTTCATGACTGAGAAATATTCCGTTGTGTATATGTACCACATTTCCTTTATCCATTCATCTATTGAAGGACACTAGGTTCATTCCATAACTTTGCTATTGTAAATTAAGATGCTATAAACATTGATGTGGCTGTGCCACTGTAGTATGCTGATTTTTTTTTTTTATTGGTAAAATATATTTTATTTATTTACTTTTTTTTTCAGATTTTTTTTTTTTTTATTGTAAACAAATGGGATACATGTTGTTAAATCCTTTGGGTATAAACTGAGGAGTGTGATAACTGGGTCACATGGTGGTTCCATTCCAAGTTTTCTGAGAATTCTCCATACTGTTGGACATAGTGGTTAAACCAATTTGCAGTCTCACTAGCAATGAATTTACCTTTTTCCTCACATCCTTGCCAACATTTATTGTAACTTGTATTCTTGATAATTGCCATTCTGACTGGAGTGAGATGAAATCTCAGTGTAGTTTTAATTTGCCTTTCTCTAATTGCTAGAGATGTTGAACAATTTTTTGTTTATTTGTTGACCGATGGTATTTCTTCCTCTGGGAAGTGTCTATTCAGTTCCTTTGCCCATTTATTGATTGGATTATTTGTGGTTACGTTTTTTGAGTTCTTTAAACATCTGGATATTAATGCTTTATTTTAGGGGAAGGTGGGAAAGATTTTCTCCCATTCTGTAGGCTCTCTCCATGGTCTTGATTGTTTTCTTTGCCATCAAGAAGCTTTTTAGTTTGATACCATCCCATTTATTGACTCTTGATTTTACATCTTGTGCTTTAGGAGTCTTGTTGAGGAAGTCAGTTCCTAAGCTGACCTGATGGAGAGTTGGGCCTAGTAGGTGTGGGGTGTCTGGTCTAATGCTAGGTTCTTGATCCACTTTGAATTGAGTTTTGTGCAGAATGAGAGATAGGGGTCTAATTTTATTTTGCTACCTATAATTTCCAGTTTTCCCAGCACCACTTGTTGAAGAGGCTATCTTTTCTCCAACGTATGTTTATGGCGCATTTGTCTAGTATGGGATAACTGTATTTTGGCTGGGTTTTGAGTTTTGTTTCTGGGAAGGTTTTAAATGATAAATTCAATTTCTTGAATACATATACGGCTATTGAGAGTATCTCTTTTTGAATGAGTTTTTGTAATTTCTTCAAGGCATTGTCTGTTTTGGCTAAATTGTCAAATTGATTTCAAAAGTTATTTCTTTACCTGTACGTAGTGTCTTCAGTGATATCACCTAAAGATATTCCCGTTATTAGTAATATGTAAACTCTTTGGTTTTGTTTGTCTTGTTAGAGTTTTGTCAATTTGATTCAGCTTCTCAAAGAAACATTTTTTGTTTTATTAATTTCAATATTGCTCTTATTTTCCATTTAATTAATTTCAGTTCCTATTATTATTATTATTATTATTACTTTGTGTTTTTTTTCTGTCCTTAAAAAATATTTTAAGGTAGAAACAGGTCATCAGAGATCATTCTTTTTTCTATTATATATTTGTTTAGTTATATGTATATTTTTCCATATGTACTGCTCTAAGTTACTTCTTTTAAAATTTGACATGTTGTGTTTTCATTCCCATTCGATAGAAATATTTCCTAATTTCCTCATTGATGTATTCTTTGACCATGGATTATTAAAAATTATACTATTTAATTTCCATGTTTTTGGAATCTTCTAACTACATTCCATTGTGGTCAGATAATACATTTTGTGTGCTTTGAATCATTTAAAATTTATTGAGAATGACTTCATGGCCTAATATGGTCTGTCTTGGTAACTATTCCATGTGTACTTGTAAAAGGGTTGTATTCTGCTGCCCTTTTGTGCTATTTTAATAAATTTAATTAGGCCAAGTCAATTTACTATAACAGATATGTATTTCATAGCTTTAAAATTTTTTCTTTATTTTATGTCAAGCATCGAGTCAGGAATATTGAAATATGCATAACTGAATTTGTTTCTTTTCCTTTGCTCTTCTATCAGTTTTTCATTCATTGATTTGAAACTTTATTATTTGTTGCCTACATCTCTAGAATTCTGTCACCTTTATGATTGAAACTTTTTCATGCCATGTATTCCAAATCTCTGGGAATCCTTGTTCTTAAGTCCATTCTGTTTGATATTAACATGACAATGTAACCCCTACATCCTTATTGTAAGCATGGTCTTTCTACCTCCATTCTTTTATTTCTTCATAGAAACTATAAGAGCCATAAGTCAAAGGAGTAACATCTGGAAAGTACTGAAAGAAAAAAATCATTAACCCAGAGTTCTCATACCCCTTGAAAATCTATGAAAATGAAAGTGAAAAAGATATTCCAGATTTTTTCAGACTTCATTGCTAGCAGATTGGCACTATAGGTAATGTTAAAGGAACTTCTTCACGTAGAATGTGAACATGATACCAGATTGAAATATAGACCTATGAAAACAAATGAAGAATTCTGGAAATGGGTAAAGTGTTAAGAATGATCACAGCATTATAAGTTGTTTCCAGGAACTGTTCTTTGCTTGTGTCTCTGACATTTAATTACAGTAAAAAGTTTTAAATATTCATGAACAATATTTATGATAGATAAAAATCTATAGAAAAATTGTTTACATTAGACTTTCTGAAGTATTGCTAATTGAATTTTCTTCATCTGAGCTTTCTCGAGATATAGCTTTTATATGTGTTTTTTTCATCTTATGCATGAAATTTTTCTTTTGCCTTTTTAGATATACATGACAGTAGATGTATTTTGACATATTATATAAACATGGAGTGTAACTTATTCTAATTAGGATCCCGTTCTTGTGGTTGTACATGACGTGTAGTCTCACTGGTCATGTATTCATATATGAACATAGGAAAGGGTTACATCCGATTCATTCCACCGTCTTTCCTGTTCCCATTTCTCTCCCTTCCCTTCATTCTAAGGGAATTATTTCTTTCAAAAGGATAAAAACTCTCAACCAAGTGTTTCAGTGTCTCTTCTAATTATAAAATTATATAATACCATTAACTAAACATACATTTTTTCAATCTTGAGTGTTATAAATTTGCCTACATTTTGTGGTATAAAATATAGCTAGTTCTCAATTTATGCAATATTCATTTTTTTGTGAAAGTACTGGTTCAAAAATTATGAGCATGTTGTTGGAATTTCCTATTATTTCTACACTTCTTTTCACAGAGGATTTGTGACTGTTCATGTACTGGAATCAAAGAGAAGTTCCATTTACTTCTGATTTTTGTTTGTGTATATCTAAATATTTTTCATTTGAAGTCATAACAGAAGTATTAAGAAGTGGAAACATTTCCTAATAAGATACTTTTGCAAGAATCCTCACTTCAGAGTCTAAAACCAAACTAAGATGTCTTAGCCTACTATTTGGTTGATTATTAAAAATAACCCCAAACTTAATGGCTTAACATAACACAAATTTATTATCTTACAGTTGCCAGAGGCACAAAATAAGTTAAAAGCAAGTCATTGTTAAATCACCAGACAAAAACCAAGGTGTCACAGGGCTACATTCCCAGGGAGAATTTGCTTCTTTTCCTTTTCCAGTTTCTGCAGACCCCTCTCTTCCTTAGTTCAGGACTCCTTTCTCCATCTGCAAAGCCAGCAAAAGTTGGTAGACTTCTTTTCACAGGACATCATTCATTTTCTCTTCTGCCTCCCTCTTCTACTTTGAAGGACCCTTGTGCCCACATTGAGCCTACCTGGATAACACAGGATGCTCTCCTCATCTTAAGGTCAGCTGATTAGCAACATCGATTTTATCTGCAAATTTAACTCCCTTCTGCCTAGAAATTTAGCAGTCACAGGTTCTAGGGATTAGGAGATGGACATGGTGGGGGTGGGGTCATAATTCTGCCTATAACAGATGGTGAACCCTGAAAATAAAAGATTGTGGTAACGAAAATTAGACTGACTGTTTTCTCACATCAGGGACTATCCTACTTTGTGCAAAGTGTTACTTTCTGCCTTTTTTTAGGGAACTAGAGGCCTAGAAACAGTTTCATCAGGGGAAGTTGCATCTGTTTCTAACTTACATGGTCTAACTTGCTTTTTTAATTATTTGTGTCCTTGGCCAATGAACTCAGGAGTCCAGTCTAGTCTGTGTGTATCTGAGGAAGGTAGGGGAATCGCTTCTTGCCAATCCACAAGCAACATGAAAGTGGTGCTGATGTCACAGGGTAATATTTTACAACTTGGAAATTAAGAGTAAAAAGTTGGAGAAATGCTTCTTTGCTCTTGAGTTTCCTTTCAACTTCAGTTTTCAAGAAGAGACTGTCAACTGCTTAAGGATGTATTGCAATGAAAATTCAAAGTATGAAGAGATTAGACCACATAGTTCCTAAGATATCCTCTATGGTTTGTTGTATTATTGCAATTACATCAACACAATGAAGTTCACACTGATACAGAAGCTGTCTTTGTATCACAGTATAATTTAACCAAGTTTGCCATTAACTATGCAGAGCTCATGGAGGCTGTTTCTACAACAAAAATTATCCACATTCTGACCCTTGAAGTAATAAACACCAAATTGGAAAAGGGGTGCAAATCTGAGTCATATTACAAAAGAAGCTTTTAAGTGTCCAGGAAAGCTTGGGAAAACTCTCCCTGGGAGACTAGTAAGGTTCACAGAATTGTGAATTAGGTACTCATGTGAAAGATTTTCAACACCAGAAGAAGATAGATGTTCAAGTATACTTAAATTTTTGAGACCAAAAAAGGAGACACTGGAATTGTTTTTCATATCTGAACTGTTGCTGAGAAACTAAGAAAGGTATTTCCAAAGTAAGATGCCAGCTAACGCTGAAAAACCTTGGCAATTGCTTGCCAAGACTGTAAACTCCATTTGTCACAGAGCCTGTGTAGTACAGTTCCTTCTAAATTTATCTTCTCCATTTGTTTTTGTCATGGAATTATAAACAATGTGAGGTTAGACACATGAAATTGCTATATGCGTTGCATCTTTTAGCTTTGTTAGAAGCAGCTTTGTTTAATATCAACTGCACTGTTAAATCTAGATGCGGATTCCATTAGATCCTAAAGTCTTGATGACGTCTTGTTCCTTTCTGCATGCTCTCAATGTCCCTACCCAGGGATGAGCACATACCAGGTGTTACACACTAGTCCAGACTTGTGAAGCAGTGAATGCATGAATGAATGAAGAGAATGAATGAATTACTGACTAAAAATCAACACAGAAGAGTTTCTTCAGTGTTTTATAAAATACGATATTGAACAGATGTAGTGAATATAACCATATAAAATTATCAATATTTTACTATTGTAGATCTACAGGAATAGCATTGTCTTATGGTACAACTAAACAGATGATGATTTGGTAATTTGTCCTTCCTACCTTCAACTATCATATTCAGAATAAATCACAATTTATTAGGCCCTTCTTAAGGGCCAGGTATTCAATTGAGTTTTTTTCATGTCATTTTATTAAATCCTTAAAACAACCTCCTCATAGACAGAATTCTAAAATGGACTCCTAGATATCTACCCTCTCACACATTTTTTTTTTTTTTTTTTTTTTTTTTTTTGGTACGTTATTCCTGGGACAGTGAATCTCCTAGACTAGTTGTGTAATTAGGTCACATTATTTGCCACAATTAACTTAAGAAAGGGAAACTGTCCAGGGAGGCTGACTTCATCTTATGAGCCCTCCTCTGATCTGACTCTGGAGGTCAGACACAGAAATCAGAGATTTGAAGTATGAGAGGGGTTTGAGGTGAGACAGACTCCCTGGCGCTGGTTTGCAGATGGAGGTACCACATAGAAAGGAAAATTGGGCAGTGTGTGGGTGATAAGAGAGCTCTAAGTCAACAGCCAGCAGGAAAACAGGGGCCTCAGTTCTATAATAAGATTAAGGCTGTTCTCCCAGCAGCCAGTGTACTTTGAAGAGGCTTAGAGCCACAGATGAGAACCACAGACCCAGCAAACACCTGGATTTCAACTCTGTGAGACTCTTTGTGGAGAATTCAGTCATGCAGTGCCCCATTTGTGATTTACAGAAACTGAGAGGTATTAAATTTATGTTTTTCTTAAGTCCATAATTTTGTGGTATTGGTCATACATGACCAATACAGAAAACAAACACATACAGAAAACAAACACAAACCTCTTGAACTCTTATTTTACAAAAGAGAAGATGAGGCTAAGTATTAATAATTATCATTCTCAAGGACGAGGAGAGGATTTCAATGAAATCTTGACTGTGTATGGATATTTTTTCCAATGTGTCCTCTTCTTTTAAAGAAAAGAGATCTAGAAGAGGAAGTGAGAACAGTAGGACTAGACTTCCCTTAAATCATGCATAAATCGCGTGTAAGTGAAGGTCACAAAAAGTCACAAGGAAGTTCTTTTCCTTGTGGTTTTATTAAACATTTTGTATTTGTGGTTGTTTTAAGGAGGAACTTAAAAATCCTCTGTGAACTCAAAGGGTATGTGGCAAGAAAGAATCACATAGTGTCATGTCTGCCTTTCAAAGACAAAGATTTTTTTCTGAAATGAGAGATGCATTTGTAGTTCATGATAACTTCCAGAGTTTTTGTGATTCTTTCTTTCTTTATTCTTTTCTGAGAAGGCAGCACACCAAGTCCAACCTTTGATGAGTCATTTTTCATATAAATCAGATTATGATATTTCATGATATAATTTTAAGATATATTTGTATGTTTCTTATAGATCTTCAGGACCAAGAAAAGCAGCAAATAGCAAATTAACTGCATATCACATTAAATTCTGTGTGTGTGTGTGTGTGTGTGTGTGTGTGTGCTTGTGTCTAATTCTGAGTTAAAAAGCTGTGCCTTTGATTAGAATTTTATTTTGTTTTTTAAAAATTGATTTTATTGCTTTATTCTTTTTGGCACATCATAGCTTATATTTCATATAAATCATGAAATTAAGAACAATTATAAGATCTTCAAAAAGTTATTTGTAGAAATGTTTTGTTTAGAATTTTTACATCTATGATGATGAAAATGAATGGTCTGTGATTTTTTTTTCTTCAGTATCCTTGTCAGTTTTGGTGTATAGTTATTCTGAATTCATAAAAGTCTTTTTTTCTAATTTTTGAAATAAGTTTGGTAATTTTTTTTCTTAAAAGTTTGGAGGGAATACATGATCTCACACGTGGGAAATGGAAAGGTTGATGTTGCAGCAGAGATAGATAGTGGTCACCAGGTGCCGGAGAGAGGAAGGGTGATAAAAGAATAATAAGTTCTAGTCAGGCAAGAGAAAGGAGTTCTGGTGTTCTGTGGCACAGTAGGTTGTCTATAGATAATGACAGTGCACTGAATGTTTAAAAAAAAAAAAAAAAGAAACAGAAGAAAGGAATTTGAATGTTTTCACAATAAAGGATAATTGTTTGAAGAGATAGGTATGCTTACCCCGATTTGAACATTACCAAATGTGTACATTGTATTTGACTATCCTGTGGTAGCCTGTAAATATGAATCACTTTAAAGTACCAGGTAAAAATAAGTTTAGAACATTTATTTTTTAAAAGAAATTAGGATAATTTACTGGATAAGTCATCTGGATCTGGTGGTTTCTTTGTGGAAATATCAAACTTGTTAATGTACAGTTGTTGCATGAGAGCCCCTCAGTTGTTATTATATCTAGCATTTGTTTTACAGTTTGTTAGCTGTGTGTGTGTGTTTTGTAATAATACTAGTGTTCAGCTCAGAGGTGTTCAACCACTGAGCTCCATCCCCACTTCTTTCTCAGTTTTAATTTGAGACTTGTTAAGTTACCTAGGCTGACCTAGAACTTGTGATCCTCCTGGCTCAACCTCAAGAGCTGCAGGGATTTCAGGCATGCACCACCCTGCTTAGCTATGCAGTTCATATTTTTCCCTTTCTATTTGGGCATTCTTGCCAGCATCTTATCATCTTAATCCTTTCTAAGAACTGGTTCATAACTGTTGATTTTTTCCTACTTTAGTATTTTTTTCTATTTCAATGATTTCTGCATTTCTAATTTAATTTTTCTTCCTTCTACTTTTTAAAATTTGACTTGTTCTTTTCTAAGGAGGTGAAATATGAGGTCATTGACTTAGAGCTTTCTTCTTCTCTAAAAAAAGCATTTCATGACTTTAGGTGCTGCCTACAATTTCTAGTATTTTCTAATTCAAATATTTTCTAGCTTTCTTTCTTATTTTTTTAACCTTTTATTTATTTAGGTACATGTTGTTTACAAGCATTTGCAGTTTTTCTGGGAATATTATTCTAAGCATTTTTCTCATTTAATTCCATTGTGAAAATCTGAAAGATTTCAGGTTTATTTTTATTTTTGTTTATTTTTGTTGTTGGGGATTGAACCTGGGCCTTGGGTATGTTGAGCACCCACTCTTATCACTGAGCTACATTCTCAGTCCCTATTTTAGTTTTTAAAAATATTTATGGAAATCTTTTTTTCTTGGTCCAGCACATGTTCTGTCTTGGTGAAGATACACTATGCTCTGAGAAAATACAAATATACTGCCCCTATTGGATTAAATGTTAATTAATGTCAAGTAAAGTAGGGTGTTTTATAGTAGTATTCAAATATTGCCCATGATGCTTGAATTTTTGTTCTATTAATTGCTGACAGAATGGTGTTAGAACTTTTAATTATGAAATTGAGCTTGTGATATTTCTTCTGCCTTTAGTTGTTTTTTCTCTGTGCATTTTCAAGTTCTGTTATTAGGTGCACATTCATTTGTGATTTTACAACCTCTTGATTAGTTGATTCTTCTACCATAAAATGTTCTTTTCATCTCTGATAATATTCTTTAAAATCTGTTTTTTGGCACTGAGATAGTATATGATTTTCTCATGCTCACCATCTTTGTGGTATAGTATGTTTTTATATTTTACTTAATCTGAGCATCTAAGAATATCTGAATATCTCTTTATCATTTTTAGTAAACTTATGGTTGAATCTTACTTTTTAAAATCTAATAGTCTCTGATTTTTATTTTAATTTCAATTCATTGTACACAAATGGGGTACAAATTTCATTTATCTGGTTGTACATGAAGTAGAGTCACACCAGTTGTGTAATCATACATGTACATAGGGTAATGATGTTTGTCTCAATCTATTATTTTTCTCTTTCCTTCACCTACTCCCCACCCCTAATTTTCCTCTATACTATCCATCCTTCCTCCATTCTTGCCACTCCCTCATCCCCCATTATGTATCATCATCCACTTATGAGAGAAATCATTCAACCTTTGGTTTTTTGGGATTGGCTTATTTCACTTAGCATATTCTATTCATTTGCCTGCAAATGCCATAATTTTATTCTTTTTTATGGCTGAATAATATTCCATCGTGCATATATTCCACAGTTTCTTTGTCCATTCATCTATTGAAGGACATCTAGGTTGGTTACACAATCTAGTTATTGTGAATTGAACTGCTATAAACATTGATGTAGCCATGTCACTATAGAATGCTGATTTTAAGTCCTTGGGGTATAGGCCAAGGCGTGGGATAACTGGGTCAAATGGTGGTTCCATTCCAGGTTTTCTAAGGACTCTTCATATTGCTTTCCAGAGTGGCTGCACCAATTTGCAACCCCACCATTAATGTATGAGTGTACCTTTTCCCCCACATGCTCACCAACACCTATTGTTGCTTGTATTTTTGATAATAGATATTCTAATCAGGGTGAGATGAAATCTTAGGGTACAGTCTCTGATTTTTTAATAAATTGTTTAATCACTTTATATATAGTTTAATCAATTCCTATAGTTGGATTTAAGTCTGCCATTTTGCTATTTTCTTTTTAATTGTTTCTTCACATTTTGTTCCTTTTCCTCCTTTGCTTTTGTTGTTGTTGTTGAGACAAGCAGAAATTGGTAGCTTTGCATTTTAATTATTTCTCTATTGGCTTTTCAGTATCCATTTTGCAATATATTTTTAGTAGATGACCCAGGGATTCACTATGAATCAGTCATACAATGTTAATATTTTATCATGTAGCATAACATGTAAAATTTGCTTTAGTGGAATTTCACTTACCACCCCATCTTTTGTGTCACTGTTGTCAAATATCTTACATCTATATACATCATAAATCCCAAAAAGTGATGTTTTAATTTTTGCTTTAAATTATCATACATCTTTTAGAGAAATTGATTGAAGAAAAATACACATATTCATCATTCCAGGTTCCTCATTCTCTTCCCTAATTCTGATTTTCATTTGGTGTCATATATCTTCAGCCAAAAGAACTTTTTTAGCTTGTCTTGCTAAAATTCTCCGAGTTTTCATTTTTCTGAGAATGTCTATATTTGCTTTCATTTTTGAGAAAAACAAAAGTCTTTATTAGATATCGAATGCTAGTGAAAATGCTCCTTCATTGTTTTCTGGCCTCCATTATTTCTGATGAAAGACTATTATCATTACTACCATACATGCTGTTTTTTGTTTTTCTCTGATGACTCCAATATGCTTTCTTACTATCTTTGGTGTTTACCAATCTGCTTAGTTTCATTGAAACTTTTACATCTTAAAATTTGTTTATCATCAGCGTCTGAAAAAATATTGCCAGTAATTTTAAATTTTTTTCCTAATCCATTTTCTTCCATATTCTGAGTCTACATTATTATTTATAATAGATATCTTCATACTGTCTCACAGGTCATTGAGGTTTACTTTTTTTGTTTTTTCAAACTTTCTTCTCTTTTCTATTGATCTATCATAAATTTTATAATGTTATCTCTAAGCAGATGTTAAGCCTATCCAGTGAATCTGAACTTTGTTCAGATTTTTAAATATTAATTTGCTCTCTAAAAATTTGCCTCAGTTTTCCTGTTGAGGTGTCTCAACTAACTTATTGTGATTTGTTTCACTTTACTTAATTTATAGGGTATTAATAATAATTAATTTGAGTTCATGTATATTAAGGTTATCTAAGAATGGATTTCAATTGGTTGATTTTTTTTTTTTGCTTTCTCATAGAAACAGTTTATTTTTTTGATGTTTCATGATATTTTATTCTGTACTGGAATTTTTAGGTAATACATTGTGGAAACACTAGATTCTGATATATTCCTCTAAAGAGTGTACTAGCAGGAAGCGAACTTGACTCACATTTTGAGTTTTGTCTTTCCTTCATGGAAGCAACTAAAACTACATAGTTCAATCATCTTTTGAGCAGTTGTTTTACCTGCTCATCTCTTTAGAATCAATCTGTTTCTGGCAACTTGGGGTTGCCAAAGATTTGATTGAAATTCATACACTAATTTTTAGATTTCCTATTCTGTCATGTACTGTCTTCTGATTTTTCAAGAACATAGCATTTTGTTTGAGTGTGAGGTTTATTTGCTTTATATTGTTAAAAACTAGAAAGCACTCTGAGTTGAAAAGTCTGAAAAAATACATTCAGTCCACCTCCCCTTTTTATTAAGGATCCATTTTCTTCTAGCTTTTGCATGTTTCCAGCCACTATCTCATACCCCAAGGGGTTGTTTGTTCTTTTTAAAATATTTTTTATAGCTCTTATATGAGAAGAGTTTATTCAATGCAAGCTATTTTGTCATTACCAATAGGGCACCTGTATAAAATCTCTTCGAATGTCATTTTATGTTATTTTCTCTACTTATCTATTATTTCCTATATGTTAAAACGCATATATTGTATTTTGTTATTACTGCTCCTTTTAACGTAGATTCCTTCTCTTAATGTAATTTTTTTTCCTCTTGCAATTGTTTTAAAAGTTTGCTGATTTTAGCCAGTTGTGGTTCTGTGCATCTGTAGTTCTGGCTACTTGAGAGACTGAGACAGAGAATGGCTCATGAGCCCAGGAGTTTGAGACCAGCCTGGTCAACAAAGAAAAACTTCATCTCAAAGAAAGAGAGAGAAAGAGAGAGAAAGAAGAAGGAACAGGAGGAGGAAGAGGAAGAGGAGGAAGGAAAGGACAGAAAGAGAAAGATAAAAAAGGAAGAAAGAAATAAGGAAAGAAAGAAATAAAGGGAAAAATGTATTTGTTATTTGCTGATCTAACCTCATCTCTTAATTTTGTGTGATTCCATTTTTGAAAGCTTTGAAATTTTTGTTTTGATTTTACAGAAAGAACATCTCTTTTTATGACTTCCCCCATCTTATTCTATGTCTATGTCTACTGTTTTAGTGTATCTTTCTTCTACATTATTTGTGTGTCTTAATCATTCTTTGTTTATCCTGTGCACCACTTAAGAATTTCATGCTTACTACATTGCTATTATTACTTTTAGTGAAGCTATTTGTTGAAGAACCATGTAGGGAAGAACAGGAATAGTGAAATGAACTAGTCTTCTTGGAATTGCAACTGCTTGGAATTGCTGAAACAAGTGCCTTCAATAAATTTATTTTCTTTGCCTTAGAGACAACTTTTCAGTTCTTGTTATTTTTATTGTTGTTTGTGGTGTTTGCATATCTTATTAAAGACAACTTTCAGCCACAGTTCTCTGGCATTATCAATCACGTTATACTCCCCTCTCCCCTTGAGCCTGTCTTACCCTCTGGTGGCTTCCCAGGCTTGCATTATGTTCATACCTGAGCAGCAGAGTTGTACCTTCAGTTTCTTTCTTTCTATGTTCTCAAGAGAGGTCTCCACTAGAGTCCTATCTATTCTCCTGCATGACATGAATGTACCTTTAGTCCTTGAATTTCTTAGTCAGGGATATTTGTATAGGCCATTTAAGACAATGCTTCTTAATCTTAAGAAAAGTACTAAGAAAAAATAGGTCAAATCTCAACTGTTATCTGAGTTTTGGTGCAGATTTTACAGTATTATGCAAGTAGGCTTTTGAGTTTCCAGATTTCTGTCTTTTAAATCATATATATAAATTTCCATGAGTTTCGAAGAAAAAGAATTAAGAAAAATCCACTTTTTCCTACTATATTTAACTGGGAGAGTACAGCTAGTACTTTATAAAGGTTACAGTTTAAATTGTACCTTCTAGATAATGGTGATAGAGATAAAACGATTCCAAAGACTTGTGATACTACCTCTACTCCTTGGGTGTCTTAGTATTTTTAAATTCCCTAAATCCTAATCTTCAATTCTGTATGTTGGTGATAAAAATACCTACCTGATAAGGATTAAACGAGATAACAGAGGGAGAATAATTGGGATATAGTTATTGTTTTTTAAGTAGTATCAATAATGATTATTAATATAAGTAGAGATATTTGAGTCAATTGTGATTTTCATTATCATAAAGTTTTATTGCAGAATTCTACCCTTCCACATCCTTGAGTGGAAAGATAAGTGTGACTCTCCCCTCAAAAATAGAATTATTTAGCTGGAGAAACAAAAATGGTAACAATGGTTCCTACGTGCTAGGACCTTGATGTCTGAAGATCGGGCATAAGGTGGAGAGTTTTGCCAGTGGAAGTTTATGCCAGCTGGTGGCATGTTATCTTTTGTCTTGTCTACACCCTGACCTTTCAGCTTTATAACTTCCAAATGTTTATGTAATGAGAACTGCCCTTTTAAAATTGACACAGTGATTAAAATTGAAAATGAGAGCCGAGACTGTTCTCTAATAAATAGGCTGGATCTGAGCATACATCTGTCCAGCAAAAATCTTCTAAGCAAGCAGACACACATTTCTTTGCTTGTGTTGAAAAAGTGAAGGTGACATTTATACCATTCAATAATTTTTCTCTCCATCTGTTTGTCCAATGGTGAGATTTAAGTTGGCAAATGCTATACTTGCATTGATTTTACTCCTAGACTATCTTTCAAACATGTAGTTTTTAGATGGATGCATCCAAAGCCTTGTTGATACATGATATTTCAGTTTATAAGAAAACATCCCTTTGAGAAGTATAATCAAAGCAGAACCCACCGTATTCCATCAGTCCTATTTCTCAAATCCTAGAACACATTTTTCTTTTATTTTCTTTTGGTATCAGGGATTAAATCCAGGGACACTTTTCCACTGGCTACATCCTCAGATGCTTTTATTTTTAATTTTGAGACAGGGTCTTACTAAATTGCTTAGTCCCTCACTAAAATTCATAGTACCTAAGGTCTACATTTTTCAAAGAGCAACAAAATATTTTTATTCAAATATGATTGAAATCAAGATACACAGTGACCTGGACACAAGGATTTAAATTTTCCCTCTTCCTCATTCCACTTTCCTATACTTCCTTCTAGTCAAAGTGGCCTTCCTGTGCTTCAAACATGCCAAGTTAGGTCCTTTTCATTAATTTTTAGGATTTTCACTAACTGATCCCTCTCTTAATGCTCATTCTCCCTGTTTTTGTATGACTAAGTTCTCAATTCAAAATTTGCTCCTCAAGAGGTCTTTTTTTTCTTTCTTCCTTTCTTTACTTTTACTCTTTAACTAGGTACCCTGTTTTATTTTCAAGAGACCATAAACACTATAGGGAACTATTTTATTTGTGTTGCAAAATATTTCTTCCACTAGAATGTAATTTACTTGATAGCAGGGATTTGCGATTTTATTATTATTATTATTACTATTATTATTATTACCCCATGTAGAAATAATCAGAAATATAGTAGGTGTTCAAGTAATAGCTTAGTAGATAAGTCAATGAATGACGAATATTTGCTGTTATAGTTTAGATCAGCAATGTCTCCAATGTATTGAAGTCTTGTTCCTCAGTACAGCAATGTTCAGAGGTGGGGCTTTGGGGGAATTGTTGGATCTTGAGAGTTTGAGTCTTATCAGTGGATTAACCATTGATGGGTTTATAATTGAATGGACTATTGGGAGGTGGTAGAAACTACAGGAGGTGTGGCCTATTGGAGTACGTAGGCCACCAAAGAGGAGGGGGGTATTCCCTGAAAGAGTACAAATCCTCTCCAGCTCCTTCCTCACTTTGTTTCCCAGTAGCCATGAGATGAACAGCTTTTTTCTGCTGTGCCCTCTCTGTCATGATGCTCTGCTTCACCACAGGCCTAGAAACAATGGAGTCTAGTTTCTATGGACTGAGGTCTCTGATACCATGTGCAAAAGTAAATCTTTTCTCCTTTAAGTGGATGTTTCAGGCATTTTGTCACAGCAAATGAAAGCTGACTGACAAAGAAAATTGGTACCAGAAATGGAATAATTGTTGTGACTATCTGACCATGTGTTTCAAAAACCTTTGGAACTGGTTGGCAGAAGTTTGTAAAGGTTTGGAAGTTAAGACTAAAGAAGCCCTAGAATGTTGTTGCTTAATTGATGATTCTGGTGTGAGCTTGGAAGAGCAGAATGGTAACAGGAACAAGGACAGTAGAGACTTGTGTTCAAGAGGTTTTTAGTTGAGAATTAGGACCCTATTGGGAATTAAAGTAGAAGTCATTCATATTACATTTGGAAAAGAACTTATCTTCATTTAATCCATGCTCTGAGGATTTGTGTGAGGCTGAGTGATGGATTAATTAATCTGGTAGAGGAAATTTTAAGGAAACACAGCATTTAGGTTGTGGCATAGGTATTTCTGGCTGCTTTTATCCAGATTTACTAAGAGAATCAAGAGCAAAGAACAAACCAGATTTTTAAAACTTGCGGTTTGGCTAGACAATAAGCACCAGAAAAGTTGGGACTGAGGAAGGTGTGGTTGCAGAAGAGATTAGTACTATTGGGGAAAAAAAAAAAACCCACAAATACTTTGCACTATGACAGTAGGAAAGAAGCACTGAGGGCATCTCAGGAATCAGGCATATCTTACCCATTGCAAAGTTTTTGAAAGATTTTGGTTAGAGAAGATAGTGCCTGGGTACCTTCCTTTCATAGGGCTGCCTAGGAAGTTGTTTCCTCAGGTTCCATTTCACCATGTGCAGCCACCCAAGTACATGGAGGCCTCAGTGACTGTGGTCCAAAGGGACAAAGATACTCATGCCTTTGCTTGAGCTGGAGGCAGACCTTGGTATCATCTGTATGATGCTGGTTTTGCAGGCATGCAGAATGCAAGAATTGAAGACTCATGGAGGCTTTTACTCAGATTTCAAAGTAAGGTCTGGGAGGCCAGTCAGCATGTGGCAAGCCAGAGGGTTCATGCCCACAGCCCCTGAGTAGATGACGTGTGAAAATATGAAAATGAAGCTGCAGTTAAAACCCCCGGAAATTGGAAATTCCAGGAATATGGAACATCTGCTGAGGAAAGCTGCAAGCAGCCAGCAGGCACAGCCCAAGGGACTGGCCATGTGGGCTGCAGCTGGGCAAGGCTATAGGGGTAGCCTTGGACAGGGCTGCCCAAACACTTTCAGACCCACATTATGTCACAAAATGCACAAGATATTGGACATGGAGATAGAGGATTTAATGTTTGCCCTCCTGGATTTTTGTCTTCTTTGGTCTGATCATTCTTGGGTATCCCTCTAGTCCTTTCTTCTGTAATGGAAATGTTTATCCTGTGCCATTGTATGTTAGAAATATATAGCTTCTTTTATGATTTTTATGGTGGCTCACAGCTAAGACTCTTACAGGAGACTTTGGATGTGGACTTTTGAACAATGCTTCAACTGTTAAGACCAGGGACTCTAAATGCATTTTACAATTATTATATGGGTCTGAGCCTTTGCCGACCAGGGGCATAATGTTATGGTTTAGATCTTAAATGTTCCCTAAAGGTCATGTGCTAAAGGTTGGGCTACCATCCTATGGTGCTATTATGAGGTGGTGCAACCTTCAGGAAGTAGTGTCTGTTGGAGGAAGTAAGTAACAATGTGCCTTTGAAGGGTATGCTTTGTCCTTGGTCACTTTCTCTCACTACTACTCTCTCTATTTGACTCCTGGTCATGAGGTGAGCACCTTGGTTCCACCAGATTTTCTGCTATGATGCTCTGCTTCAACAAGCAACATAAACTGAAACCTTTGAAACCATGAGCCAAAACAAATCTTTCCTCTTTTAAGTTGATTTTCTAAGGTATTTTGTCACAGCAATGGAAAACTGATCCTTTCTTCTAAACCTCATTGAAGTGTGATTTTAATATCTTTTGTTTTAAGCTTGGATCTGAAGTTCAACATCCAAAATTATAGTGACCAAACTTATCTGTGCTCTGCTTTCTAGGTAGAAGAGGTTAGCTTCTCTTATTTCAAAAGACTGAATCTCCTGAGTATCCTTCCAATAACTCCTGCATATGAATTTGAAGAATGCACAGAAATTTTTCTCATTTGCTTGAAAAAGAATGTTTGCATCACTGGGTTAAATAAATGTGGCTCTCTGTTCTCTTCCAAATTGTTATAATTTGCTCTCACTTCTGGGATATTAAACATCTGTAGCATCTGATTATGCTGGTTCGGGTATTAATAATAATAATTTTTATGTTATTCAGATATTTACAAAAATCTTTAGAAGATAGAAAAGTATCATAAATATATAAATATATATGGCATATAAAGCATGGCAATACTTTGTGTACATTAAGAAAGGACACTAACTACTAAAATCTGAGGATGTAAGGGATCTTAAAATCATCTCTTCCAGCAATTAGATTCTATGTGCAAGATTTCTTCCTAGTGATTATCATGTGTTGTGAATCTAAACCAAACACCTCCATGAGCAGAGTTCACACAATGATAAGAATTCTATATATGTCAATTCTATCTTCAGGCAATTTTGATTATAAAATAAAGTATCCTCTTTCTTTAAACAGTTAAATATTTTTCTGATGTGTAGTTCTATTTATAGACTTCTGAACAATTTTATTTTCAATAACCCAAATAATTTTCCTTTAAATAATTCTATTATGAAATCAGCACAGGCTCATGATAAAAATTTCAAATGATATATAAGGCTATAAAAGAAAAATTTCTCTCTCCCACTTTTTTATGCCCTTAGCCCTACTCTCACTATCAAAATTTTCTTGGAAATTCTTTAAGAAAATTATCACCTAAAATATAGTATGCCTACTAATATAGATGTAAATCATATAGATCTTAAAGTTGGAACATAAAATATACACCATTCAAACTCTTAAAAATTATAACTGATTCATATTTTCCTATGAAAATACATAGACCTACTTATACTTTTATCAGTTTTAGAATATGGTTGGTCTTCCATATAGCTGCAGGTTCCACATCTATTGATTTAATCAATTATAGATGAAAATATTTTTTGAAAATTCAGAAAGTTCCAAAAAATGAGACATGAATTTGCTGCATGCTGAGCACTGCACTGAATCCACAGGACTGAGGTGATGAGTAGGCACCCCTTGCTGTAGCCTCCCACTGCTTCTCAGGCGCTGGGTCTTTTTTCAGCTCTCCTGGCCTCCTTACCTTGCATCTTACATACTACATGATTAGGCCTGTAGTGGCTGCAGCTGCTCTGAGCATGTGTGGACATTTTTTCTTGTTGTTCTCAAACACTAACTCAATAACTACTTATATTGCAGGTATATTATATCAGATATCACAAATAATCTAGAGATAATATGAACCATATTGAAGGATATGTGTAGGCACCAAACCATTTTACATGATACTTGAGAATTCACAGATTTGGGTAGCCACAGGTTTCCTGGAATCAATCCCCCACAGGTACACAGGGACAATGGTATTGCATTGGAAAACCCAGGTTGTTAAAAATTTATGCATATGTAAGAATATGTGTAGGATCAATATTTCCAAAAATAATTGATAAAGTTTTCTTTATTGCTGAGCAAGAACCTTGTTCTTTTAAAAAATTAGTTATTTCTTTTTAAAATAACACATTACTTTTTTCCCCCCCAAATTTCAGGGTAAGTTACATCATTGATAGGAAAAAGCATGAATTAAGTATGTTGTGATTAAGATTTAAATTTCTAATTCTAGGAAAATAAGATGTTATCTCTGGCTAGTGGCTTTTAACATAGCTAATGAGTATATGAGTATATATATATAAATAGTTGTGTGTGTGTGTGTGTATGTGTGTTATCATTGGAGATGACAGCATATTTTCATAGTAAATTTGTGAGATATTAGTTGTAGAGGAAGTATCTGATAATTCTCTTTTACTGAATTCCAAAGATAAACTTTTAGCAGTGCATTCACTTTTATAATTCTTTGATGAAAGTTTTTTAAATACGGTTTTAGTTTCAAAAGTTTTAGCCTTCATAGAAAAGTTGCAAATATAGTAAAGAAAGTTCATATATACCCTTCACCCAGATTCCCACAAAGTTAGTAATTTAAATAATCATGACATAATTATCAGTAGCAGGAAATTAAATTATTACTGTACTAGTAGTTAACTACAAAAACTTCAAATTTTAGTTTTTACCTTACATCTTCTTTTTAATTTGACAGTCCAGTTAGGACCCCTCATGGCACTGAGTTGCTGTCTCCTTAACAACCAGAGTTGATTCACAGTTCCTCTTTTCTAATCTGTGGCAGTTCCTCAGTCCTTCCATATCTTTTACAATCTTGACACTTCATGGGTACTGATCATTTGTTTTACACAACATCTTTAGATTTGATGTTTTCTCATGATTTTAATGAGATTATGCATTTTGACATGGAAACTACAGAGTCAATGTGCCCTTCTTACTGTGTCATATCCAGGGGAAAAGATTTCTAGTGATGTAAATCTCAATCACACCATTAAGGTGGTATTTGCTAGCTTTCAGTAATAGAAAGTTACTAATTTTTTTATTTGTTATAGATAAGTATCTTGGGGGAATATTTTGAAGTCCTATAAATATTCTGTATTCTATTTCGCCTCAAACTTTCACTGACTGAATTTTACATTCACGGTGGATCTTACTTGCAGAGATTATTACTGTGGTAGCTGCCTGATTGTCATGACTGGTACTACATTTACTCAGTTTCCCTGAACTGGGCTGATGAGGGGATTGGAAAAAGATGACAAACACAAAAATAGAGAAAAGTGGGACCCTGTGGTTCAACCTGCCTCCTGGTAGGAGAGAGGCTGACAATGAGCAAGCTTGGTATGGTTGTTATATAGGTTTTTACATCAAAGGGATTCATTGTGAGAAAGTTACTTTAAAACAGAACTGAGATCAAAAGTTTGAAAAACCCAATTAGTTATCAGCTTGCACCCACAATTCTCCACCTCAGGGCAGCTGGCACCTGAAACTTTGGTCATGAACTAATAAACTCCATGGCAACCAGGGAATTTTCCTTTGAAGAGGGCCTCACCATACAAATGGGCGATTTTCTTGGCACCTTTGCACCCAGAGACTCCCAAAGGAGATGTCAGCCTCTGTCTTTGGGCACTTCAAAGACCCATAATTAATTAGCTGCTCTTGACACCTAATAATGATTTTGTATATCTTCCTGTTAAGATTTGAATAGAAAGTGTCCCCCAAAGACTCATATAATGAAGGCTTGGTTCTCAAAACAGCAGTACTCAGAAGTGAAAATCTGGGGGAAGTGATTGGATCACCAGGGCTCTGACCACATCAATGGGTGAATTCACTGAGATTCATACCTGAATGCATAATTGGGAGGCAATCAATGCTTCAGAAGGTAGGGGTCTATTGGAGGAAGTAGGTTGTTGGTGGCATGCCCTGGAAGTGTATACCTTGTCCCTGGTGCCTCTCTCTCTTTCCTGGGCACCATGACAGAAGCATTTCTGCCATACTACACCCTTTCACCATAATGTTCCCTTTCACTTCAGACCCGAAGCAAAACAGCTGACCAACCTTGGACAGAAACCTCTGGAACCAGAAGCCAAAAAACATTTTCTTCATTGTAAGTTGCTTTTTTCAAGTATTCAGCCCAGCAAGGAAAAGCTAGCTAGCACACCCCATTCCTTCTATGGTAATTAGAATTCTTCCGTAAAAAAGAGCTGTTACTTCTCCATTTGTTTATAATATTCAATTTTTTATTCATATCAATGTACACCTATGGATATGTATTTTATTACATAAGCTATAATTAAATAATATCAACAATTTTGTTGTTCATTATTCTAAATTTGGCTACTGGGAATTTCTTCAATTTGGCATCTGTATGTTTTGACATGACAAGCCTTCACTGTTTTTTCAATAATTATCTTTTTTCCTGGAGTTATAAAGTATTTTAGATTTTCTTCTAGTTTTTCTAAACTAGCCCTGAAATCATTAATTTCTGCAAGACTTAATTCCAAAGAAACTGCATCATTCATAGTTTCACCTATGTTATTAGAGAATTTATTTTATTATACCTCCCACAAATCCTATGTATTATTTTACTTTTAATCTGTGGCAATCTAAAGATCAGAATCCTATTGTGATTCACATTGCCTTTATTTATAGTAAAATTAAGTATGTCTTCACAAATTGATCATATACTTGTATTTTTTCTATAAGCTCCTTGTTTATACCATTTGTATTTTTTTATTGAATTATTGGGGATTTTAATCTGCCTTTTTGGCTTTTATAATATGGAAAAAATGAGCATTTTTTATATATGTTGCAAAAACATCTCAATTTCATATGTTTTGAACATTGAAATGCATAGTTCTTATGCATACATTTTTAGAAGTTGACATCTTAATTAACATATAGAACATTTCAATTGTCCTTTCACTTTCAATTCAATTTGAGCTCCATTTAATCTTTAAATTTATCATTTTTTTTCTTTCCAGAGACTTCGGTTTATATTTCTGAATAAATCCCTGATCAAATATTTTTCTACCATGGGGTTATTTCTAAAACTTCTTTTAAGTATTTTCATAAATTATTTTTGTATTAAAATCATTGCTTTGTAAAACATATCTAGGTATTGAATAAAATAGGGATTTGAATGTGTTGAATAAAGTAGAAATCCATCATCATTTCTTTTTTTATTTCTCTTTTTAAAAATGGCTACCTAGTTTCCCTAATATCTCTAAGGAATGATCTATTTTTTTTTCTATTGAATTGAAATGCCATGCTTATTATATACCAAGACCTACATATTTGAGTCTAATTCTGATGGTCTCTTCTGTTTTACTGATATAACTATACCTTAGCCAATCCCAAAATAATAACATTGATCTGGTAGTTTTATTCTTTTTTGTCTTTCTCATATCAAATCCTTGTATTTTTAGTTTGTTTCTTTGCTTTTTCATATTTTTCTTGGCAATGAGTATATCTATTTTTTTATTAGGAAATTTAAAATCAGTTTATCAAGCCAAAGTTATTCTGTTCATGTTTTTTATCAGGATATAAACAACCCTCTAGATTAATTTAGGGAGAATTGATACCTCAATAACAAGTCATGTTATTTTATCATACTCTTCTTCTATGGTCCTCAGTAATATTTTTTCCTGTCCTTTTTTTTTACAATGAAAAGTTTAAAACATAGACAAAAATAGTGTGATTAATAAAATGAATTTTCATGTATGCTTGCTCCAGCTCAACAAATATTAATTGTGACAAAGTTTGTTTCATCTATACACCGTCCTTCAGTTCACAATTGGAATAAAATTGCAGAGATCATAGCATTTCAATATTAAATAACCACATCTGTTCTGAATAAGGACTTTTGAAACCATAATAATTTACTACCATTCCTAAAATTAATTTTTCCTTAATATCATCAATTATTCTTTATTGAGTTTTCCCTAATTATCTTACAATGTAATTTAGTTGATTTGTTCAAAAGAGTATTTTATTTTATTTAGTTTTTGTTCTTTACAGTTATACATGACAATAGAATGTATTTTGACATATCGGAATACATGAGATGTAACTTCTCATTCTTGTGGTCATACATGATGTAGAGTTACCTGGTCATGTATTCATATATGAACATAGGAAAGTTAAGTTCAATTCATTCTACTGTATTTCCTATTCCCATTCCTCCTCTCTTCACCCCATTCTCCCTGTGCAATCCGGTGAACTTCTACTCATCCCTCCCCACTTGCCTGTTGTGAGTCAGCATCTACATATCAGAAAGAACATTTGGCCTTTGGTTTTTTGGGATTTGGCTTATTTCACTTAGCATGATAGTCTCCAGTTCCATCCATTTACCAGATAATGTCATTCTTCTTTATGGCTGAGTAATTTTCCATTGTGTATATGTATCACATTTTCTTTATCCATTCATCTGTTGAAGGGCACCTAGGTTGATTTGGTAGCTTAGCTATTGTGAATTGAGTTGCTGTGAATATTGATGTAGCCAGGTCACTATAATATGCTGATTTTAAGACCTTTGGGTATATGCCAAGGAGTAGTGGTTTCATTCCAAGTTTCCTGAGGAATTTCCATACTGCTTTCCAAGGTGGTTGCACCAATTTGCAATCCCACCAGCAATATGGAGTGTACCTTTCATCCCGCCTCCTTGTCAACATTTATTGTTACTTGTTTTCTTTATATTTATCATTCTGCCTGAGTGAGATGAAATCTCAGTGTAGTTTTAATTTGCATTTCTTCTTCTGTGAAATGCCTGTTCAGTTCTTTTGCCATTTTATTGATTGGGTTATTTGTTATTTGTTTTTTTTTGTTTGTTTGTTTTTGTTTGTTTGTTTGTTTGTTTGTATGTGTGTGTGTTAAGTTTTTTGAGTTCTTTTCATATAATTTTTGAGGCTATTGTGAATGGGATGGTTTTCCTAATTTCTCTTTCGGATCATTCATCACTGATGTATAGGAAAGCAATTGATTTACGGGTGTTAATTTTATATCCTGCTAATTTTCTGAACTAATTTATGAGGTCTAAAAGTTTTCTGGTGGAGTTTTTTGGGTCTTCTAAATATAGGATCATGTCATCAGCAAATCAGAATAGTTTGACTTCTTCTTTTCCTATTCGTATTCACTTATTTCCTTTCTTCTAATTGCTCTGGCTAGAGTTTCAAGAACTATGTTGAATAAAAGTGGTGAAAGATGGCATCCCTGTCTTATTCCAGTTTTTAGAGGGAAAGCATTCTGTTTTTCTCCATTTAGAATGAGGTTGACCCTGGGTTTAACATAGATAGCTTTTACAATGTTGAAGTATGTTCCTACTATCACTAGTTTTTCTAGTGGTTTGAATATGAATGGATGCTATCGTTTATCAAATGCTTTTTCTGCATCTATTGAGATAATCATGTGACTCGTCTGTAAGTCTATTGATGTGATGTATTATGTTTATTGATTTCTATATGTCAAACCAACCTTGTGTTTCTGGAATGAACCCTACTTGATCATGTCGCACTATCTTTTTAATATGTTTTTGTATGTTATTTGCCAGTATTTTATTAAGAATTTTTGCATCAATGTTCATCAGGGATATTGGTCTGAAGTTTTCATTTCTCAATGTGTCTTTGTCTGGTTTTGGTATCAGGGTGATACTAGTTTCATAGAATGAATTTAGAAGGGTTCCCTCCTTTTCTATTTCATGGAATAATGTGAGGAGTATTGGGGTTAGTTCTTCTTTGAAGGTCTGGTAGAACCCAGCTAGAATTCATCTGGTCCTGGGCTTTTCTTTTTTGGTGAGCTTTTGATGGCATTTTCAATTTCATTGCTTGAGATTGATCTGTTTAAATTTTCTATGTCCTCCAATTCAATTTGTGTAGATCATATGTCCCTAGAAATTTGTTGATGTCTTCAAGATTTTTTATTTTATTGGTGTATAAGTTTTAAAAGTAGGTTCTGATTACCATCTGCATCTCAGTAGTGTCATTGTGATATTTCCTTTTTCACCACAAATTTTAATAGTTTGAATTCTCTCTCTTTCTCCTTGTTAACTTGGCTAAAGGTTTATTAATTATATTGATTTTTTCAAGAGACCATTTTTTGTTTTGTTGATTTTTAGGATTATTTCCTTTGTTACAATTTCATTGATTTCATCTCTGATTTTAATTATTTCCTGTCTTCTTCTTTTGGTGTTGATTTGTTCTTTTTCTAGGGCTTTGAGATGCAATGTTAGGTTATTTATTAGTTGTCTTTCTATTCTTTTAATGAATGAGCTCAATGCAATGAACTTTCCTCTCAGCACTGCCTTCATAGTGTCCCAGAGATTTAGATACGTTATGTCACTATTCTCATTTACCTCTAAGTATTTTCATATTTCATCCCTGATTTATTCTATCATTCATTCTTCATTCAATAGTATATTATTTAGTCTCCAGGTGTTAGAGTAGCTTCTATTTTGTATTCTATTGTTGATTTCTAATTTCATTTCACTAGGATCTGATAGGATGCAGTTTATTATCTCTGTTTTTTTTTTGTATTTGTCAAGAGTTGCTTTGTAGCCTGAACATGGTCTATTTTAGAGAAGTATCTCTGTTTCCCAAGGAGAAAGTGTGTTCAGTCATTGGTGGATGAAATATTCTATATATGTCTTTTAAGTCTAATTTTTTCTTTTTCTTTTTTTTTTTTTTGGTATTCAGGGCCACTCAACCACCGAGCCACATCCCCAACCCTATGCTGTATTTTATTTAGAGACAGGGTCTCACTGAGTTACTTAGCACCTCACTTTTGCTAAGGCTGGCTTTGAACTTTCAATCCTCCTGCTTCAGCCTCCTCAGTCACTGGGATTACAGGCATGTGCCACTGTGCCTGGCCAAGTCTAAATTATTAATTATATGTTTTAGTTATATTTTTTAGTTTATAGCTTCTTTGTTCAGTTTTTGTTTGGAGGATCTATCCAGTGGTGAGAGATTTCTGTTAAAGTCACCCAGTGTTATTGTGTTGTTGTCTATTTGATTCTTGAAACTGAGAAGTGTTTGTTTGATGTACACAGAAATTTCATTTTTTTAGGACATACAAATTTATGATTGCTATGTCTTGTTGTTGCTATGTCCCTAAAGCAGTATGAATATCCTTCTTTACCCTTCTGATTAATTTTGGTTTGAAGTTCACTTTATCTGACATGAGGATAGAAATCCCTGCTTTTTAATGAGATCCATGTGAATGATATGTTTTTTTCCAGCCTTTTACTTCAGTCTGTGGATATCTTTGCCTATGAGGTGAATCTCTTAGAGACAGCATATTGTTGGGCCTTGTTTGTTAATCCAATCTACCAGTCTATGTATTTTGTTGGATGAATTTAAGCCATTTACATTCAATGTTATTATTGAGATGTGAGTTTTATTCTCAGTCATCTTGAATAATTTCTGAGTTTTAATTTGAATTAGTTTCTTCTTTGGTTTACTGTTATTTAAGTGTAGTTTTTTCCTTTGCTGGTTTTCACTTTTATCTTTCATTTTTTCTTTATGAAATATCTTATTCAGTATGTTTTGTAATGTAGGCTTTCTAGTTGTGAATTCTTTTAACTTTTATTTATCATGGAAAGTTTTTATTTCATCATAAATTCTGAAGCTTAATTCTGCTGTCTATTGTTCTTGGCTGGCATTTGTTTTCTTTCAGAGCTTGCTATATATTATTCCAAGACCTCTTAGATTTGAGGATCTGGGTTGAGAGATCAGCTGAAATCCAGAATGGTTTCCCTCTAAATGTTATGTGTCATTTTCCTCTAGCAGCCATTAAATTCTATCTTTATTCTTTACATTAGGCATTTTCATTATAATGTGCCTCAGGTGGGTCTGTTGTAATTTTATATATTTGGAATCCTGTAAGCCTCCTGTATTTGATTTTCCATTTCATTATTTAGGTTTGGGAAATTTTCTGATTCATTGACAAGTTTGTGTATTCCTTTCATATGTATCTCTGAGCCTTCATCTATTCCAATAAATCTTAAATTTGGTCTTTTCAGGTTATCACATATTTCTTGAAAGTTCTGTTCATGGTCTCTTAACATCTTTTCTCCATGGTCAACTTTGTTTTCAAGATTATATATTGTTTTCTTCCTTGCCTGAAACTGTCTTCTAAGTGATTTAGTTTGTTGGTGATGATTTCAATTGAATTTTTAATTTGATTTATTGGTTCCTTCATTTCAAGAATTTCTACTTCTTTTTTCAGACCCTCTATCTCTTTATTGAAGTGATATTTCACTTCCTGTATTTTCTTTCTGATTTCACTCCTTATACCATCCTTTACTTCACAGATCACTTTAACTATGTACATTCTAAACTCCTTCTCTGACATTTCTTCCCTTATGGTGTCAATGGATTCTGTTACTGGAGTATCTTGGTTTGTTTGGGACAATTTTTCCCTTGCTTTTTCATGTTTTTGTTTGTCTACCCATCTAACTGTGTGGATCTGAGGCAGTAGCATTTCTACCCTGTGCACTTATAATGTCTCTGAAGTTTTCCAGTACTATACTGTTTAGGAGGAGACAAATAATAACATTGAATGGAAACTATATATAGCGTTAAACCACATAGCTCCTACTATGATGTCTACAATATCATCACAATACAGAGAAATGATATAATCATTTATTGTCTACAATAAAAACAGCAAGTTTGCAAAAAGTTTTATGATTTCAAATGGTGGAGAGTAAGAGAACAGAAGTGATATAGGCTATGATGATTATTTGGGAGGAGAAGAGATGATAGAACTGAAAAATTAAAGGAAGAGTGAAAGAGAGAAAGAGATTGACTGTTAACAGAAGAGAAGAGAGAAATAGAATGAAGAGAAACACATAAGAGAAAAAAATATATATAAATTAAAAATTTAAATAAATAAAAAAAGAAATAGAGAAATGAATACAAAGTAAAACTAAAATACAAATCAAACATCCCATTCCACAAAAAAACTGATTCATGAAAAATAACTGACTTCAAAACTGCTAGAAATGAGAAAAAATAAGAGAAATATGAGTGTGTACAAATGTCCCTGTATTATTAATGTCATAATTAAACAGATAAAATGAGAAAAACATCTGAATGAATAGTTAAAAAAATATTTCTATTGGGGTTCAAAAGAGTCCTAGCTTATCTTCTCATCCATTTTAGAGGAGGTCATCTGGAATGTGATGCTTCACCCTCTGGATTGCTGGAGTGAAAGAGGGAATTCCCATAAGCTGAATTCCTGGAGGGAGGGTTTAGGCTTAGGTGGGCTCCAGGCTCTTCCCTGAATGTCAATTTTTCTGGAGATTTTAAATAGCACACCTCCATGGTCCAGTAATTGCCAGTCCATTCAGGAAGACTGTTCCCTAGGGATCTCTCAGGGGTTCCACTTATGTGGTGAAAGAGTCAATTCTTATTCTCCTATGTTATCTGTGGATCCCACATTTTCTGGTCTTGGATTCACTCTCCAAATTTAATCCCTCCCACCCCACCCTTTCTGAATTCCCAGTCAGATTCATCTCTCCAAGCTGGTCCAGCAAGCAGCCTGATTGGAGGGGGGAGGGGTAGAGCCAAGTGAGTTTCCATGACGAGTTGTCCCCAGTATAAACCTCTCTCCACATTTGATTTTCTCCTGGTTACTTAAGCACACTCTATGTCATGTAGTACATGTTATTGGGCCTGTATTTTTGGCCAAACTTGGATTTGCTAGGAATTGGCTCCCTTGACTGCCAGCCCCCATGCAAAATGGTTCCTTCCTTTGTTCTCCACATGACTCCTAGAGAGATGGTGGTTTCTTTCTCATACAAGGATATGGTGTATCATGCCTTTCAGTTTAGTCAGGCAATGTTCTTGATCTCTAAATATTCTGTACGCAGACATGCCTCAGATCTCCTAAAAATGCATGTTCCTTTAGTTCCCTTATCCCTCTACTTGCTTGCATAGGAATTGCCCTGGCTCATACTTCCAGTCCAAACACAGAGGCAGTGACTGCGCCACTGGGGATTTCTTTCTTATTTTATTATATCCAACCTCCTGGGTCCCAAATCTGCTTTGAATGTTCAATTTTAAATTCCTGTAAAGTTCACCCCACCCCAATGCCTCACCCTCCTTGCTGAGAAGCTGCCTGTCTGCTTTTTTGGTTTCATGCCATGGGGAAACCTGTAAAGTGACCTCATCTCTTCCACCATCTTGAAAAACATCAAAACAGCATTTTAAATATTTATTTTATTTTATTTTTTGGTACTGGGGATTGGACCTAGTAGCAGTTTACCACTGATCTACATTTTCAACCCTTTTTTTAAATTTTTACTTTGAGAAAGGGTCTTGCTATATTGCTGAGGGCCTTGTTAAGTTGCTGAGGTTGGCCTTGAACTTGCAATTCTCCTGCCTCAGCCTTCCAAGTCACTAGGATTACAGATGTGTGCCACCATCCCCAGTTCAAAACACTATTTAAACAAAGACTATATGTTCTATTTGTCTTATATTATCTTTTATGTTTCTTTTTCAAAGAGCCATTTTGAGATATTTTGAGATTTACTTTATGTATAATAAAATTCACCATCTTGAAATATACAGTTCAGAGCTTTTTTAGAATATTCAGAAAATGTTCAACTGCCATCACTCTCTAAATTGAGAATATCTTCATCATCCCCCAAAGAAATTCTGTAGCCATTGTGGTCATTTTTCATTGTTTCATTCCCTCCTTCCAGAAAATCTAGGCAACAACTGATCTACTTTCTGTCTTCTAAACCTTTTTAAACTGTAAGTTTTTGTTCATATTTTCCCCTTACTTTCTCTTTAATAAACCATGTATTTATCCTACACATAGTGTACATTCTTGATTTTTTTTTTTTTTGCTTGCCTCCCTATGGGGTTATTGACATAATCCTCTTTCTGTATGTTTTCTATGAATTTATAGTTAGAGAAGCTTAATCAGTGTCAGCTATTATTTTTTGACAAGAACACCTAATAGGTGATGTTTTGTACTTCTATTACATCCCCTCAGTGGCCCTAAATATCTGATAGCGTCTTCTTTTTTGATGTGAAGATTCATCAGTGGGTTTGGTCGTTGTCAGACTGATTTATATGTTGTAGGAGTACATATTACCATTCACCTGTTTTTTAGATGACTTATTTTGTTCAGAATTTTGACAAGGTGATACTATATAAGATTGTCATTCTCCATTAATTTATTACCTGGAATATTTCTACACTGAAATTGCCCTCATCAACTACATGATTAACCCAAGGTACAGTTTATCTAGGAAACTTGAGATAAATTCTTTTTTTTCCATTTTATTTGCCATTTTTTTTTTTAAGAAAAATGGGCTGATTCTGTATCATGATCTCAAAGGACATGATGTGTTTTATATAGTTCTCATTTCTTTTAAGGCATAGACAGAGGTTTATTTAGGAAGGTAGATATATATTCAATGGAGAATGCAGGCTGTCTCAAGAGTGAGAAGTAGCCCTGTCTTAGTCTATGGCTAAAATATTTATAGAAGGACTGAACCAGGGACCAGACTAGAATATATTTCTCATTTAAGTACTATTATAGAAACTTTTGAGTGCAAATACTATATATTGATGTATTTTATCATTGTGGAGAGGATACCCTTTTATGCTCAGTAATCCATTTGAGGTTCATCTTTGAACAGTTGTCCATTTGGGAGTGCTTCTTTAAAAACTCTGAGTCCTTTTAACACTACTCTAATAGGTTTTGATAACTTCCTTGCTTTTGAATAACATGTTATAGTCTCATTTTGTACATTTCTTATCCAGAAACAGAATTACCCATTCTTTCAAAGAGTTTTGGCTTGTTTTAAAATAAGAAATTATATTTAGAGACCTTAATAGTATATCTAAGAATGCCCATTGCTTCTGAATTGTTCATTACTTCTAAGCCTC
This sequence comes from Sciurus vulgaris, assembly GCF_902686455.1. NCBI lineage: Eukaryota > Metazoa > Chordata > Mammalia > Rodentia > Sciuridae > Sciurus > Sciurus vulgaris. The sequence goes on from NC_136469.1 coordinate 80,580,489, forward strand.
TCTTTGCATATAGCTAGAAAATATGCATTCTTAAGAATGCATTATGACTTGATTCTAGTTTCTACTCAATTTTTTGATCATTGATTAAGATTATGGGGATTTCTATGTTGATAATCATATTGTCTGCAAGTAGCGTGTTGATTCTTTTTCCCTCCCTTGAGCTACATGATTCTTATTGCCTTATCACACTGGCTGAGAGTTCTAGCTAGATGTTTACTATGAATGGGTATATATGTTTCTAATCTTAGTGGGAAACGTTCAAACTTTTACCTTTAATATATTAGATTTAATTTTCTTTGTTGATGTCCCTTTTTAGTTCAGGAAGACCCCTTCTATTCTTCATTTGCTAATTATTTCATCACCAATACTAAGAACTTTTTTCAGACTTTTTGAGACTAAATCCAGATTATGAAACAGTTGTTTTATGGCTACTAATGTTATATTTATATATTGGTATTCAATTATTATTTTAATTTTGCATGATTTGATAAACTCCACTTGGTAATATATTATCCCATTAATTTATTGATGCATTTATGTCATAATTTTAATGAGGATTCTTGCATCTGTGTTCATAACGAGCATTGATCTAGTTTTATTCCTTGTAATGTCTTTGTCATTTATCAGGAAGGTCATGTGGGCCTCATAATGAGTTTAGGAGAAGTTGCTTTGCTTCTGTATTCTGAAAAGATTTGTATTGAATTGATATTATTTCTTTTAAAGCATTTGTTAGACTTCAACTCTAAAGTATTTCAGGTTTGATTTTTTTTCTTTTTTTGTAGGAACGATTTATGTACATATTCAATTTCTTTACTAGACATGAATCTAGTCAGGTTGTTTATTTCTTTTTGGGTTAGTTTAGGTAATTCATCTTTCAGGAAATTTGGGATAAAGGTAGTTAATGTAGCTTCACCATGCCATTATTAATAAAAGGATCTGTAGTTATGTTCTCTTTCATTCCCAACATTGTAATTTCTGTCTTTTCACTATTAGTTGATCAAGCCCATTATAGTTTTTACAGTTTTATCATTTTATATAACCTTTACATTCAGGTTTCAATTGTGCTTTGACCCAATATTAATTTAAAATATATTTCTATACCAATTTTTTAAAATTTTTGTTTATTTTGTATTTTTATTATTGACTTATTTCATTGAATTTTAATCACAAAATATATGCCTTGCCATATAACAATTTAACATTCATTTAGATTTTTTATTAGAAATGAATTAAAGTACATCAATACTTTATTTATAATATTAATATACAATATTAATATACAATATTTAGAGGAAACCATTACATCCATATTGAAATATATACATATAATGTATATATTTATATATGTATGTATATACATATATAATACACACTTTTTTTATTAGGAAAAATAAGGGTATAAATTTACTCTTAATTCTTACATGTTATTCTTTCCCACATAGGTGTATAGATTATTCTTCACTTCATTTATTACACCAAGTTTCATAATGGTGTTGATTATTCTATGTAATTTTTTTTTCTGAACAGGAATTGCATATTTGTATTTTCTTGTTCTGCTGTTCCATTCAATTTCCTCCATTCTTTGGTAGTATCATTTGTAAATATTTGGTCTTTTTTTATATGACTTTCCTATCTGTTTCACACCCCAATAATTTGCAATCACTTGCTCTGTGTTGCATAATACTATTTTTTGTTCAGCTATATTCTGCATATCACATTTTGAATAACATCTATTTGTCTTTTCTGTTGTCTATAATTAGGGTTTCATTTTATTTAATGTTTTTGACTTTTTAATTTTTCCTCATTAATTTATACATTCTTTCTGTTTTCTAATTGTAATTTATTGATTATTTTTGAAAACTTGCTGTTTTCAATAATTATTAAAATTTAAAATTCAGATACCATTTTACCAAGAAATTCTACTGCTAGGTGTTGAGGTCCTCTCAAAAACCTTGTCTAATTTGATAGCAATTCCACTGTTTTTGTGGCTCTCATTCATAGTATAGGGATTTCCTGTGCTGCCTACTTTCATTGAATCAGGAAGTCCCTGCCTCTGAATTTTCCTTTTTCCTTATCTTCAATTCCAGATAAACTAAATCATTTATGGTTATTATTACTACTGTGGGAGTTCCGAAGAGAAAACTGTGGATATTGAAGGTTGATAGGCCTATAATCTTTCCCCAAAATGTTTGTTTGTTCTAAGTGTAATATCAGTGTAATAATTAGTCACAAGCAATAGCTGAGTTCTTACTCTGGGTCAGCTATTGTGTTGTTCACTAGGGTAATTTGATTTACTGTTTCATTCTGAAACAGATAAAAGGCTAAATTTTACAAATGGGGTTACTTGTTCAAGGTGACACCAATTCTAAGTTTTGGAACTGAATATTAAATGCAGGTCTACCTATCTACATTACATATTCCCAAGCATTAGGTTATAGATATTATTTTTGGAAGAAAAGGAACAAAAAGAGTCAAAGAAACACACAGACACAAAAAAATCAATAGTAATAACAATAAAGTAGTTCAATACTATTATAATACTGCTTTCTTTACCAAGTGGTCTATTGCTAATAATATCACAGCAATGAATGTTATTTCATTTTCTAAATGTACCCATAGAATAAAACAAACACATACATGTTATGGTCCCTATTGTATAATTTTCTGCTTATAAAAGCAACATATTGTCTCTTCTGTGAGTTGCCTATTTGTTTCATAGTTATTTACTTCTTTATATACCAAATCTACTATGCAGCAAATGAAGCCCTGGCACTGCTCAGTTTACACTAATATAGCCAATACAGATTGATGCAGTTTTCTCTCCATGCCCAAATATCTATTAACATGGAGAAAATCTGGATTATCTGGTACTGAATGTGCAAAAATGACTTTAGCATTCTGTGCTGGATGATTGAATACATCTTTGGATCAGCCTATCAAGGTTTAATTGAACTACAAATCCAATGATAATTGGAATAGAACTCCAGTCCAAAACAGGACAAAAATATTCTAAGCTTTAGTTAATGAACAGAGGCAAATAGAGACTTCAGCTGACATTCATGGTATCCTTTTTATTAGGAATTCAAAGTATGGTATTGCAATATTTAAAATTAACAGTTATATATAATAACAATTATACTGTAGTTCCTTTGTGTTCAATAAGTGAATCTAGAAAAAATATTTACAATTTTTATAATAGATATTATTTATAATTTTATAATAGAATTTATAATACAATTTTCTAATAATAAAATATTTTTAAATACCAAATATTTAAGTTCTTCAAGGCTGCATGTTTCTTCATGTAATATTAACATAATCCTGGGTATGCAGTAATGGTTGAATAAATACATATTTTACTTGTTTGCATAAATGGTTGGTGTTTTACTCAGCTTTTGCATCACTGTGACCAAAACACCTGACAAGAACAACTTAGAGAAGGAAAGTTTATTTGCAGCTCATGGTTTCAGAGTTATCAATCCACAGATGGTCAATTCCACTGCTCTGGGCCCAAGGGGAGACAGCACATGATGTGGGTTGGGGCCAGTGAAGAAGCAGCTCATGGCTAGGTCAGGAAGGAGAGAGAGAGAGAGAAAGAAATAGGGGCTGAAGGAAGATAGTAAGAACAACCCTTGCAGGACATACTCCTAGTGACCTACCTCCTCCAACCATGCCCCACCTGCCTACAGGCACCACCCAGTCAGTCCATTCAAACTAGGAGGGACTGATTATGTTACAGTTCTCATAATCTAATAATTTTACCTCTGAATATTCCTGAATTAACAGGAGCTTTTGGGGGATAACTCAAATTCAAATCATAAATTAGTTTTGGAGGAAATAAATTAGTTGATGAAGTATAATAGATTCCATCTATTATAAAAGCTGTATGCATTGATGAAGAAAAGATTTGCTTACTAAATAAGAGGACATAAACTAGTTACTATTGTAGTTGCTACTATCAGCATTTTATCTGGTATATTAAGTAAGTTTGTCAGTTTAGAATTTTCGGATTATTTAGTCCACATTTATATTCATTTAACATTGACAGAACATCTTAAAAGTTTTTAAAACTGCAAGTTTATTTCTGAAGTACTTATGAAAACATTAGTTTTAAAAAACCATATTTCCTTATGTATATAAAACTAAGGTAGAGACTAAAGTTATTGTGCAAACCAATATGACAAAATTGTGGAGATGGTAAGAGATTAGTGGTTGTTAGGAGTTAGAGATGAAAGTGATAAAGAAACATAGGTGACTATAAGATGAAGGACATTTTTGTGGTGATGGAATAGTTGTGTATCTTGACTGTGTTTGTCTTTGCCTGAAGTTGCAGGTGAAATAAAATGGCATAGAACTATACACACACATTGCACCGATATAAGTTTTCTGGTTTTGATAATTATTCCATGGTACATGGGACGAATTGGGTGAATGATACACAATAGCACTATGTATTATTTTTGCAACTTCTTGGGAATCTATAATTATTTGAAAGTAAAAGTATAAAACTGACTGAGCCAAGTTAAACTTGACTTGTATTGTAGTTATCTCTTTCCTCAGCATTTGCATTTAAGTGTTCTTCATTTTTTTTTTTTTTTTTTTTTGGTAATACGCAGTTGAATGATGCTATTTACAAGCTGTACATACTTTGGCTTTTGACGAACAGTTGCAGGTGGCATATCAACTCATCAAAAGCATCATGTACTCTTGTTTTTGAATGATGAACACATGGCATTCAATCTGATATTTTTCACTGGGGGTAGAATTTCTCAAGTGTTTTGGTTGAAACACTGTTGTGACACTTGCTTGTTTCTACCTTTATTGTAAATATGGTTTTATGTATTTTACCAGTACGATGAAAATGTGCAAGATTGAATTTGTCCTGATAGTTGTTGTGACGTCAAGTATTCTTTACAACAATATCTCGACATTGTGTTACTCACAGATTCTTTCTTGTGTTTAAGTTAATGGTATAGATCCTTCTCATAATGCATAAAAAATGCTGCAAAACACATTGCTGACATCTTAATGCATATGGATAGGAGTAGCCAAGAAAGATGAAGAATTCTGTCCTGACAATTCTAGGAATGATCTACAGGCAAAAATTCCATCATTTCAATTGACTTTTCCTTAAAAACCAGTGAAATAGATTATTTTTGTGTTTATTTCTACTTAGGTTAGCTTTCTTATTTAATGAATTGCCTCTTCGTGGTGATTTTTTCTACTGATAGTCTCTTCCTATATGATTTAAAGAGTGGCTTCTATCTAATTACATGATCGTTTTATTTTATATGTTGCAAATACTTATTTGGTGGTAAGAGAGCAAACATGGTATGTTCAGGGAATTTATAAAAGAGAGAAAACAAGCAAGCCAAACAGACAAGCAAGTGGGCTGATGTACAAAGAGCAAAGGAGTGATCAATCATTAGAGATATAGAAACACTGTATAAAGGATTTTAACCTTAATCCTGGCAATGAGAAGCCATTGAAATGCTTTAAGTAGAGAGCATGAAAAGGAGGAAGTACAGAGATGATGGTACTGCTCCAATTGGAGTTTATTACAGAATAAAAGGAATCTAAAACTCTTAGTAAAGAAAATGTACCAAGTATTCAACAAATATCTGTTCACTGTTAATATGAACATATTGATTACTATTAACACTTCTGTCAGATACTTCAAAGTCTAGAGAGGCTAAATGATCGCTCCAGTCTCACAGCTGTAAAATCAGCTCCAACAAAGCAGTTTCTAGGGTACAATTCGTTCTCATTCTAATATCCAGGATTTGAGTGCATCCAGAGCAAACAATTTGTGAGCTCACAATGTAGCTCCAGCCAGGGTAAAGATCCTGTTAAAGACTGAAAAACTAGGAGTGCTAACAAAAATGTAACCACATAATTGGGTCACTCTCATGGGAATCATACCAAGTTCACAGGATTAACAAAGAAGAGGTCAAAAGATTCAGCTACCTTAGAATTTATGCTGACCAAATTGGGGTGAACAATATTTTCATTATAGATGTAGTTAAACAGGATTTATAAATGCCATTTTTCAAAATTAAATAATCTACAAGCTTCATGTTCAAGGGCACAAAGAAACTCTGTGGATCCTTAATAAATAGTAGCTTGTGGCCTGACTGACAGATAAACAACCCCTAAACAAATGAATACTTTCAAGTGAATGGTTGCCATTTATTTAAAGAAGCAGTATCAAGTCTATATGTATAAACTATGGATTAAATATATAAGGAGAATGCAAAAATGCAATAGTGAAAATGTTTTCTAAATTGTGAGTTTCTTGAATGGCAAATGCAGATAAAGACAAGCAATTATTAAATTCTCACGGAGGAAAGCCATGATATAAAATAAATTCAATTACATTGACCAGAATATATGTCCATGATATATTAAGTTAAAAAAAGAAAAATTACAGAGGCATGTTTACAGTAAAATCAAATTTTCATTATTAATAAGAAAAAGGCCCTTTGTGTGTCTCTCTGTGTTATAAGAACAAAGACAAAAAATGTGTATGGTGTACTGTAACTTCTAATTTTTTTTCTCTAACACAGAAATCTCTACTGTACTTTAGACTCTATCAAACAATCTATTTGACATCTCTGCTTGTATATCAAATATGATTCTGTATAACCTAATTTTTGCACAAAAATCTCCATGGCATAGGATTTATGTTTTATTGTGGTGCTGTGGGTTGATTGAAGTTCGGGATTTGCTGGGATTTATGGTTTGAATATGAGATGTCCCCCAAAAGCTCACCTGTGAGACAGTGCATCCTGGTTCAGAGAAGAAATGATTGGGTTGTAAGAGTCTTAACCCCATCAGTGATTTAATCCCCTGATAGTGATTAACTGAGTGGTAACTGAAGTGGTAGGGTTGTGGCTGGAGGAGGTGGGGGTTGGGGTGTGGCTTTGGGGTATGTACTTTGTATCTGGAGAGTGGAGACTCTCTCTCTCTCTGCTTCCTGACCAATATGTAAGCTCCTTCCTTCTGCCACACTCATCTGCCATGATGTTCAACCTCACCTCAAGCCCTGAGGAATAGAGCTGACCTTCTATGGACTAAGGGCTCTGAAACTGTGAGCCCTCCAATAAACTTTTCCTCCTCTATAATTGTGCTGATCAGACTCTTTTAGCCATATCAGCAGAAAAGCTAACTAAAACACTGGGCTTTATTCTGGGTTGTGATTTTGTGATTTGAGTCTAGATTTGCTCACATGGTTCTCATCCTTCTTCATGGAGTTGTTGTGATACGTCTTTCTTATAGCAAAAAACAGGAGCATAAGCTCACCTATGAGAGCACATTTCAAACCTCTCCTATCACATCTTTGAATACCCCAGTGGCCAATAGGCCAAGCCTAAAGCTAAGAAAGTAAGAAGTACACCCCATCACCATGAAGTGATGGCACAACTGTGCATATGGAACACTACCATGGGGAGGAGGCTGGAATGAAAATCAAGGACAAATTCAAATATACCACAGCATTTTTTTTCAATTTATTTTTATTGTACACAAATGGGATACATACTGTTTCTGTTTGTACATGAAGTAAAGGCATACCATTTGTGTAGTCATACTTTTACATAGGATAATAGTGTTTGATTCATTCCGTTATTTTTTCCTTTCCCCCCTCCCTACCCACCCCTCTTTTCCCTCTACACAGTTCCTCTTTCCTCCATGTTTACCTCCTTCCCACCCCCCACTGTTTGTCATCATCCACTGCTCAGGGAGAATATTCGTCCTTTGGAGTTTTGAGATTGGCTTATCTCACTTAGCATGATATTCTCCAATTTCATCCATGCCTGCAAATGCCATAACTTTATTATTCTTTATGGCTAAGTGATATTCCATTGTATATAAATACCACAGTTTCTTTATCCATTCATCAATTGAAGGACATCTAGGTTGGTTCCACAATCTGGCTATTGTGAATTGAGCAGCTATGAACATTGACGTGGCTGCATCTCTGTAGTATGCTGATTTTAAGTCCTTTGGGTATAGGCCAAGGAGTGGGATAGCTGGGTCAAATGGTGGTTCCATTCCAAGTTTTCTAAGGAATCTCCACACTGCTTTCCATAGTGGGTGCACTAATTTGCAGCCCCACCAGCAATGTATGAGTGTACCTTTTTCCCCACATCCTCGCCAACACCTATTGTTGCTTGTATTCTTGATAATCGCCATTCTAATTGGGGTGAGATGGAATCTTAGGGTGGTTTTGATTTGCATTTCTCTTATTACTAGAGATGTTGAACAAAACTAAACCCATATCTCTCACCGTGCACAAAACTCAACTCAAAATGGATTAAAGACCTCGGAATCAGACCAGAGACCCTGCGTATTATAGAAGAAAAAGTAGGTCCAAATCTTCAACATGTTGGCTTAGGATCAGACTTCCTCAACAGGACTCCCATAGCACAAGAAATAAAAGCAAGAATCAATAACTGGGATAGATTCAAATTAAAAAGCTTTCTCTCAGCAAAGGAAACTATCAGCAATGTGAAGAAAGAGCCTACAGAGTGGGAAAAAATCTTTGCCAATCATACTTCAGATAGAACACTAATCTCCAGAATCTATAAAGAACTCAAAAAAACTACACCAAGAATACAAATAACCCAGTCAACAAATGGGCTAAGGAAATGAACAGATACTTCACAGAAGAAGATCTACAAAAAATCTACCACAGCACTTTAAAATTTAATATTTCTGAAACAAAACTCATACCTTTCTTTCCACCTATTACTTTTCTCTCTGCAGCTTTCCCTATCAGGCAAATGGCAACATATCCTCCTAGTTGCTCACTCTTAATACATGGGAATCATGTTCTATTTCTGTCATTCACAGTTCATGTCAACAAACCCTCTTGGGTTTACCTATCAATTCTAAAATTCCATTACTTTTCACTGCCTGTACCACCATCTCACTGGTCTAGGCTGCTGTCTAGGCTGCTTAACTGGATTACTGAAACAGGCTCTTAATTGACCTACCTGCTCCTACTTCATATTCTTTATTGGAAAAATTGCAGCTGGATTTGCTGCATTAAAAGTTTAAATTACATTATGTTATTCCCTTTCACTCAGAATATCAACTGGATTCATTACAGAGGTCAAAAAGTTTTTCTGAATGTGGAGGCTTTGCTACCACTCTATTTATTCCACTCCAGACTCAATGAAATCCTTGTTATTCTTCAAGCAAGCTGAGCACCTTTCCAAAACCTGATCTTTCCACCTGCTTTTTCTTGTGTACAGATTTTCTTCCCCCAGGTTGTCACATCACCTCCTCTGGGAGACATTTTCTGATCTCATTCAAAATCACTGATACTCTGTATACTATTTATCTTCAGTTTTACCCAAGATATTTTATGGCATTTCTAGCATTCTACATAATTTATTTGCTTCTTTTTATTATCATCTACTCAAACTAAAATACCACATTATATACATGTTCATGTTCTTTCCATGTAACATAGTTCTTCATTTTCAGAAATGATAAAGTTGTAGAGTTCCAAATCAATCACAGTAACAAAATTTAAAACATCGTGTAAACTACAAAATCTGTATGGAAAGATACTTGTGCAATTATGCCTAGCCTTTATTTCCTACAATTTTGTGTTTAGTTTCTCCTCTTAACCCATAAACAGAGAGAATTCAGTACTCTATATAATTTTCCCTTTGCTAAAATTACCTTTTTTTCCAAAATTTCTAGACCTTCAGTTTAAAATATCCATTTGATTAGAACTGACAGAAGATAGAAATTGATTTTAAAAATATACATGCTCAAATAGAGAAAGTTTATGCGTTCTACTTTTTCTGTACTGGCACAAATAAAAAATATAAATGTTATTAATGCTGTTTTATAGATTGAGGGAGCAGAAAGTTACTGATTAGCTCTACAAAATACTCTAGAGACCACATTTAAAATTCAGGGATTACTATCTTCCAAAGAGGTTAATTGGCATCTTCAGAGATCTCCCCAAATAATTCCCAATCTTATCTTTATAAGATTGCAAAAATTATCAGAGAAGTCTTGGACCAAGAGATTTGTGGTGTGCATTGGACTGATTTGAAACTATGATCCAGAGGGAAAAACTCCACAGCAGGAATTACTGGTGCTGCAGATGCTAGTAAAGTCAGAAGAACAGTAAATAATAAAGAACTCTGCAGTCAGACTCAGAAGGTGGATCTTTTAAGTACCTGAACTAAAAGATGGCAACTGCAAGAAGTCAATGCAGGTAAATGCAGAATACTGAATCTTGAGAAAGAAGAAAAGAGGCAATGTTGGAAAAAGAAAAAAAAAATTGCTGCAGCATATTGCTTGAAGAACACTTTTGGAAGTTATGGAAAGATTCTTCAAAGGCTGTAATGCATTTTGCAATTCTTCAAAGATGAAGCAAGAGAGATGGTGGCACATCTGTTCCTGAAGTGCCATATAAATTACAACACAGAGGGAAGGTTTTCAGAATCTCTCCAGGGAAGTAATAATAATCTCAGGATTATGTTGCTGATATTATTAGCCAGGTCTACTCATGGACAAGCATGGGTAACAGGCAAGGGAACAGACAATCCACAATGGTACCAAAAATTAGAATTTGATTTTCTTTCACCGTCTTTGTCAAGGTGACCTTACAAATTCCCCCTTGGCAATAAGCCAAGTATCATTTTAAAGAACTTGAATATCTATCAATAATAAAAGAGTCAACATTTATGGAAAGTTAATCCTCTAACCAAATACATCCCTCTCAAAATATTGAACTGAAAAAGGGACAAATGTTTTTCTACTTTAGAAAAACATTATATTGAAGATTACTGCTATGGGTAAATACTGATTTCTACTGTCCCTGGCCCCCTCTTCTCTCTTCTCTTTTCTTTTCAATAGCACTTGATAGAAAAAAAAATTTTTTTCTTTTCCTTAACTCTGTGTTTTCACTTTTTGCCAAGCACAAAAGATCCTCAAAACATATTTTCTCTAGTTTTTCTTCCTTATAAAATTAAATTTTTGGGGTGTCTTTACCATAAAGGACATACAATTAACATTTTGGTGACTGCAAAAATTAATTTTAAAAAATTAATAACAAGTAATATAATAAATGCCTGGCATTGCTAACTGTGTGCCAGGTATTATTTTAAGTGTTTTATTTTAAAATATTAAGCATGAATTTATCAGATAAATTATCCCAAATGTAAGAGCAGAAACTGAGGCTCAGAGATAACAAACTGATAGGATTACTGAGTGACAAGATGAAACTTGTGCTACCTGGAGAGTCTAAATCCAGAGCACAATTTAAATACATCATTCCACTGCCCCTGTAGGTCCTGCAAACATTATTTTACCTCTTATAGCAACCATATTCATTCATCGTTTTCAATGTGACTCAGGGCATTTAGAAAGGACCGTGCATTCTCTGTTCCTCTGATGAGTAAGGAGCTGCACCAAATCCTACGACAGAGATGGTGTTCCATCTCTCCACCACATTCTTCTCCTTTTTTTACCTTTATTTGTAAAAGCAAATGAGAATATCTGAAATATTTCCCAAACAACTTACCTCTATAAAGGATATGTGCTGCTTGCTGATTTCACAGATTTTTTTCAAACTATAGTATAATCTTTATTGCTTACGTTTTTTTTTCTATTTTAGTGAATAAGAGACCAAATTGAAGCTCAGCCCTCATCTTTGTCTCCTGATTGAGACTAAAGCAACTATACCTTCATGTTCTATCCACCAGAGAAGGCACATGCAACTTCATTTCAGTTGTCACCTGAGAAAGCATCAAAGATGCATTGCCTTTAGGAGGACAGGTAAGAAATGAGCACAAAATTACTAAAGACATGACATCCTAATTAAAGGAGTCCCATGTGGAAAGCTAGAGAGGTTATAGGCAGAACCAAAGTGATTGTGAAATCTTGTCTCTGCACATGTCAATATCCTAGGAGCTGGTCCTTTAATTAGAACCTTCTTTTAATTCATCTAAGCTCAAGACACAAAAGCTCACAGTAGTCACCCTGCCTAGAAACAAAGTTGCTCAGAACAAAAAGATGTGTCTGGAAAAAGAAAGTCGGGGTTATAACATCCCAGATATATAAATATGTACATGGCCTATCATTTCCTGTAACAAATGGTATAAAGATACGCGAGTGACAGTGAGAGAGGCGTGCGGAGGGCCTGCTTTATCACCTGCCCCTGTCTGCGCTTCTGAGCAGCACTCTCTCCTATCCCAGCCCGGGGCCATCATTAGTCCCTGCACATGGAAGCAATGAAGGTGTCTCTTAAAGTAAATCATTGGAGGATTTTTATAATCTCAAATAAAATTTTCTAATATTTTTTTTCTAAGTTTTCCAGGTTTAAGGTTTTAATCTTTTATTATTTATTGTGCAGCAGTTTTGAGGAGCATGGTGAGAAGCCCTGGATAAATAGTTGGATGGCAAAATATGTGCTGTACAATGCTCTATTAAAAACTAATGAGTTCTTTCTTTTTCATATTATCACTGGTCTATCCTCTGGTAGTTAAAAATTAATAGCATGTGGGTTTATAAACCTTTGACTGTTGATCAGTAAAATTACTGATAAATATTCTTCGGCGATTGCATAGGAAAGAAAATTTGCATGTAAATTCTTCTTCAAACACCACAGGCATCCATTTCAACTGCACTTAGTTTCCAGTGTTTTTAAAAATGATATCAGGATAAAAAATTACATGTCAAAAAGGAAACAAACAAAAAAACAAATCTAATCTAAATAGCAACTTTGAAAATTAAGAGCAGATATTAATGAAACAGGTGCTATGGAATAATGGTTTATATTTATTACTACATTATTAATGAGGATTTGTTAAAATAAATCCTTGGAAAATAATTTTTGGTGGAATTAATCAGAAGGGAATCAATCAGGTAAGGGAAAAGTATATTGCTTTACCTTCCGTTTTGAAAGTCTTAAGTCTTTGCATTTATTATTATATTTATTTCTGGCATTAAGTAAAATTGATTTGCATCTGTCTGCTAAGACTTAGTTATGAACTTCGAATATTATGATGCCTGAAAGTTTCTGACGCTTAGCTAATGAAGGAAAAACAGAAAGCAGACACATTCAGAATCAGTACGAAGGTGAAGTCATGACGATCTTGAATCTTGAATTTGCATTCTGGTACACTTAAGCATTTCTAAGTCCGGCATACCTAGAAAGGAAGGCAGAAAGTCAGGAAGAAGGAAAGAAGACAAGAATGGGGGTGGGGAAAGGAGGACAGTAAATGATTACTGCTGAGTGTGTGGTAAGAATTGAAAAAAATATATAAAATGACTTTAGTCCTTTTGCTGCTTCTTAAACATAATTTTTGATCCCGTTTTCTTCAGTGTTTACAACAATCATATATATATTTGTCAAGATAAGTATTATTCTTGCTTCTCCTGGACTGTGATTTTAAAAAGCTTTATTCTAATTTTGGATTATGTATGCCATTTGGACCTTCAATTTATTTGTGGCACAGCGAGCTCTCTGCTGAGTGTACTGCTTGTCCTATAATTATTATCTTCCACTGAGCATTTTGTTCCATTATGATCTCCTAGAACATTTTATTCTCAAAAAGATGTAGCACAGACTGATTCTTTGTTTTAAGAATTCTCCTTTAACTTTCTGGGTTTAAAAATGTTTAAAATTATTTTTTGAATAGTAAAAAGTGAAGTGAATAATCAGAACTAGGACATATTTTTAAATTCATGTCCAATTTTTCAACTTTTATTTTGGAAATGAAAATACATTATAGAATATAATAACTTCATACTCACAGATATCTTGTTCTTCATGTGCATTAATAATATGAATATGTGAATGGAAACAGATGCAGTTAGAGAAATATTCAATAATCAGAAGTGCTTTTTATAGCAAACTTTCTTTTTCTATGCAAATTTCATCATGAACCCAGTAATAATGATTTTTTTTAAGACTACTAGTTCAAATATAGGTTATTTTTCAATAGGTAAAGGAGAATAACTTTAAGTGGATTATGAATATTTTTTTGTTGACCCCAAACCATCTTCATGATAATTTAAAAATTATCAATGAATGATCAGGAAAATTTGTATTTTATTTCAAGCACATTTAAATAATTTTAATTTTTACTAACATTGTATCTAGGTCCACATGAAAGCATCAAGTAAGAACTAGCTATAGAAATAGTGTTTAAAATGCACATGTACTTCTAAAAAGGGACTGAGGGGACTTACACAAGAGTAGCAGGGTAGTTACCAAGTTAAATAGAGAGGTCCAAAACACATTCTTCAACAAAATACTTAAGTCAAAAGAATTTTTAGCAGGATTTAATTTAGATTTAAATACAGATCTGGGTTTCCTGATTGCAAAGTCAAAATAGGAGTACATTCTCATTAGACAACAAAGAAAACATCCTATCTTCTGAAAAGAAAAGATGGGATACCCTTGTACAAATAATAGAGTAATATTGCCATGTGGAAGATAGTTCTTAAAGCACAATATGAAAACAGAAAGTTCCTAGATGTTTTTGGAAGGAGAAGGGGTCATGATCACTTCCCACAACTATTAGTTTTTCAAGTCCATTCACACATTAATCACTTAAGAATTTTGTGTGCAGCGGCGCAAGCAGTACCTACATTCCATCCTCCACAGTGCTACATTTAGGTAGTTAGTACTCATTCCTGATGACTCAACCTAAACTTTAACCCTTAAAAGAAGGTTCCAAAGTGTTATGGTTTACATATGAGAGTCCCCCCAAAACTCCTGTGTGAGACAATGCAAGAATTTTCAGAGGTAAAATGATTTGATTATGAAAGGTATGACCTAATCAGTGGATTAATCCACAGATACAGATTAACTGGGCAGTTTCATTAGGCGTGCAGGTTGTGGCTGGAGGAAGTGGGTCATTGGGTTGTGCCTTTGGGGTTTATTGTTTGCTCCTGGTGAGCACAGCTCTCTCTGCTTCCTTGTTAATAGACTCCGCCCTGCTTTCCTCCTTCCACCATGATGTTTAGCCTCACCTCAGGCCTAGAGCTATGGAGTCGGCTGACTGTGAACTGAATCTCTGAAACCATGAGCCAAACTAAACTTTCCTCCTCTACATTATTCTTGTCAGATCTTTTGGTCACAATGACAACAACAGCAACAACAAAAACTAAATAAAACACTAAGCATCCTTAAGCTTTCTCATGGAACCAGGCATTTTTCACTGTTGTTATACTTTACTCCTTCCGATGCATTATTAACTCTCTGAAACGGAGGATTGTCTTTGTTGATATTTTATTACAACATGGGCAATGATACCTAGTAGACATTCAATAAACCTTTTGTATACAGATGAGTGAATTGAGAGTTGTACGGTGGAGTCTTACCCTCAGTGGTTTGAGGTAAAACATTTGAGTGGGAGTGAAGTGAACAAGGGGAAGGAGAGCACTCAATATGGAGAGGGATGGGGAGGGTCTTAGGCTTAAAACTCATATTGTTACCTATTGCCTTAAACAACTCCCAATTTTTAAGAGTCAGTGTGAATATGATCCTTGAGAGTAGAATTTGGTAAAGGTTGAAAAAAGGTTTTGTTTAATCACATTTCCAGTGCTTAAGCTGCTGTGTATTTGAGACCTGAAGGAAAGAATACAGGATATCTTGATACCGCTCTATTCTACCAAATGGACTTCATGGATTCATTCTTAATAGTGTCTTTATCATAGTTGTCTTTGAGGGAGCAATTTATATTTAGCAAGAACTGCTATTAATTAGTATTCATGGGCATAGTCTTTCTTTCTGTTTGTTCTGATGTTCCAAAACGGCAAGGAAAAAAAATGCCTGCCATTTAATTATATTAAATCAGATATGTGAACAACAGAATTCTGGCGTCAAAGACTGTATTAGCAAATTGTGCCAATTAAAAGCACACAGCAAGTACCATGCACTTTCTTTTGCATTAGTGGCTTTTAAATCATATAGTGGCATAGTCACAAATACAGCTAGCATGATATGACTGTCACATTTTCCACACATTCATTTTTAGCTACTTTGCCTTTTTAAAGAAAACATACAGTGTGCTGTAGGCCTACACATAAAATGCTTCCCAAAATATAAGAGATAATTATATGCTTAAGGAGTAATATGCAAACACTCTTCTATAGATAATTATGAACACTTATTTCTCCACATGGGAAGCTAGCCAAGAAATGAAGACATGCTGCACTTTGGGAAGTCATCCATTTTTAATACGCAAGGCAGTGCCCTATTGAATACTGTAAGAAGAAAGCTATCAGATTTCTTGTGATCAAATGAACAACCCAAAGTAAAAGGAATCCTAAAATGACAATTAATATCAATCACACAGCATCTCATTAAAAAACAATCCTAAGAACAAAAATCTTCTATACAAATAAATGTTGATCATCCAAAAACATAAAATAGATTCTAAGAGATTTGTATATATCTTCCAGAAATATCTTTTAAAAGTCAATAGAAATTGAAAAAGGCAATTAAACATGTGTGAACTGTATTTTAAGATATCTTTACCCTCAAATTTTGATTAATTATGATAAATGTGGTGGATATAGCATTGAATGAAGATGAGTAATTGAAATTGTTTTAGTTAGCTTTTTCACTTCTGTGACCAAAAGACCTGACAAGAACAATTTTAGAGAAGGAAAAGTTTATTGGGGCTCACCGTTTCAGAGATCCATAGACAGCTAGCTCCACCGCTCTGGGCCCAAGGTGAGGCAGAACATCATGGTGGGAGGGTGTGGCAGAGGATAGTGGCAGAGGACATTGTACCAGGAAGCAGAAAGAGAGAGAGAGAGAGAGATAGGGAGAGAGAGAGCTCCCCCCACCATAGACAAAATAAAAGCCCCAACGGCATTCCCCAACAAAGGCACCTCCTCCAGTCACACTCTACCTGCCTGTGGTTACTGCACAGTTAATACTTATCAGTGGATTCATGCACTAATTAGGTTAAGACTCTCATAACCCAGTCATTTCACCTCCGAACTTTCTTGCATTGTTTCACCCATAAGCTTTTGGAAAACACCTCTGAAATCTAAACCCTGACAAAAAGGTCTATGACACTAATTTTCTGTCCATCACTTAAACATTCTAAAGTATAAAATTTGGGACTGGAGATGTAGTTCAGTGGTGGAGAGCATGCCTAGTGTGTGAGACCTGCATTCAGTTCCCTCCAGAAAAAAAGTATAAATATGAAATAAATAAAATAAAACAAATCGAGGTCACTATTACGATTTAAAATTATCTAAGTTAACTTTAAATTCATTGCTTTGGAAATCTTATTTCTTTAAGCATAAGATAAATTGACAAGGTTTACTTGTTTCAAAGTATTTTTGCATATATTATTAAGAATTTATTCTCTTAAAAATACTAACAGTGTAATACAAGCTAAAGAGTTTTATAATTCTTTTATCAGTTTAGGTAAAATTTGCAAAGTTAAACTTAGATTTCAAGTGTATACTTTGATAGTTTCTGACAAATTCATGCATATAAATAGTTCACATTCCAAACAATACCGGGAGTACTTCCATGATTGAAGAAATCACCTCATTTTCCCTTGCAATCAGTCTCACAACCCACAGGAAAACGGAGCTCCCTTCTCCATCACTATGAAGTTCTTCGGTATGTTCTCAAACTTTAAGTAAATGGAACTATCCAGTATTCATTTATTTATGCATTATCTTTTTAGAGATATTTTTGAGAATTTCCTTTCTAGTTGCATGTGTCAGAAGATAATTTTTACTTTTTACTTTATTTTAAAATTTTTTGGTACTGGGGATTGAACCCAGAGGTGCTTCACCACTGAGCCACATACTCGGCACCTCCCCCCCGTTTTTCTTCTTTGATATATGATGTCACTAATTTGCTGAGGCTGATTTTGCCTCAGCCTCTTGAGTTGCTGGGATTACAGGTGTGAGCCACCAATGCTCCGCTTCATTCTTAAACTTACCTAGTAATATTACATTAAATACAGTGGTTTTTCTCCATTTTTTTTTTTTTGGTACACATTTGGATTACTTCCAGTTTGAACTATTATCAATAAAACTGTAAAAAAAAATTGAGTTTTGTGCTGGGTGAGAGATAGGGGTCTAACATAGATGTTATTCATAGAAATAGAAAAACCAGTCATGAAATTCATTTGGAGAAATTAGAGACCCAGAATAGCTGAAGCAATCCTCAGCAAGAAGAGTGAAAGAGGAGTCCTCACAACACCAGACCTTATATCATACAACATGGCTATAGTAACAAAAACAGTCTGGTATCGCCACAAAAACAGGAAGAACGATGGTACAGAATAGAAAACACAGAGGCAAACCCACATAAATACAGTTATCTCATACTAGACAACGGTGCCATAAATGTACATTGGAGAAAAGGTAGTTCCTTCAACAAATGATGCTGATAAAATTGGAAATCCACATGTAAATGAAATTAGAACCTTATCTTTCACCCAGCACGAAACTCAACTCAACTTGGATCAAGGACCTAGGCCTTAGACCAGACATCCCTCGCCATTAGAAGAAAAGGTAGGCCCAACTCTCTATTATGTCTGCTTAGGAACTGAATTTCTCAATAAGACTCCTAAAGCACAAGAAGCAAAACCAAGAATCAACAAATGGGATTGTATCAAACTAAATAGCTTCTTCACAGCAAAGGAAACAATCAAGAATGTGAAGAGAGAGTCTATAGAATGGGAGAAAATCTTTGCCACCTGCTCCTCAGACAGAGCATTAATCTCCAGGATTTGTAAAGAACTCAAAAAATAACACAAAAAAGGAGAGAGAGAGAGAGAGAGAGAGAGAGAGAGAGAGAGAGAGAGAGAGAGAGAGGGAGAGAGAGAGAGAGAGAGAGAGAGAGAACACAACCCAATCAATAAATGGGAAAAGGAACTGAATAGACACTTCACAGAAGAAGGTATACAATCAATCAACAAATATATGAAATATTGTTCAATATCACTACCAATTAGAGAATGTGAATTAAAACTACTGAGATTTTATCTCACTTCAGCCAGAATGGCAATTTTCAAGATTATAAGTAACAATAAATATTGGTGAGGATGTGGGGGGAAAGGCACACTCATACACTGCCAGGGGGATTACAAATTGGTGCAATCACTATGTTAAACAGTATGGCGATTTCTCAGAAAACTTGGAATGTAACCGCCATTTGATCCAGTTATTCCACTCCTCAGCATATTCCCAAAGGACTTAAAATCAGCATATTATGGTGATGAGGCCACATCAGTGTTTATAGCAACTCAATTCACAATAGCTAAGCTTTGGAACCAAACTTGCTGACCTTCAACAGAAGAATGGATAAAGAAAATGTGGTACACATACACAAGGGAATATTACGCAGTCATAAAGAAGAATGAAATATGGCATTTGCAGGTAAATGGATGGAACTGGATAGTATCATGCTAAGTGAAATAAGCCAATCCCCCCAAAACAAAGACTGAATGTTCTCTCTGATATGTGAACGCTAACTCACAATAAGCAGGGGCAGAGGAGGAAAGAGTAACAGTTCACTGGATTGGATAAAGGGAAATGAAGGGAAAGGTGGGGGAATGGGAATAGGAAAGACAGTAGAATGAATTGGACAGAGCTTTCTTACGTTCTTATATAAATGCACTTTCAGTTTAACTCCACATCATGTCCAACCATAAGAATGGAAAGTTATACTCCATGTATGTATGTCAAATATACATTCTATTGTCAAAATACATTCCATTTTTGCCTATAATTAAAAAGAACAAATAAAAAAATTTTAAAAAAGAGCAAAACAAAATTGCTTGTGTAAATTTTACATTGATTTATGTTTTGACTTCCTTTGGGAAATTACTGAGGGTTGAAATTCTAGGTTTAAGAGACTGCCAAACAGTTTTCCATGTTTGGGTTAGTTAATATTCTCACCACCAGTGTAGAAGGAATCCAGTGGCTTCACCCCCTTGCTGACATGTATTTTCACTGTTCTTAGAAGTATATTATTGTTCAATTTCCAAATATTGACTAGTTTTCTTTCTGTTACTGATTTCTAGTTTTATTCCATTAAGGTCTTTTATAGAACATGTTTTATGTGACTTCTGTTATTCCATAAATGGGAGAGTTTGCTTTATAACTGAGAACATTACCTTATCTTGATGGAGATTGAAAAGAATGTATATTCTGCTATTGTTGGGTGGCTCTGATGCTCATTAAGTCATTCAATTGTGTTGCTTAGGTCTTCGATAGCCTTACTGATGGTTTGTTCACTTTTTCTACCAGTTTCCTAGAGTGGAGTATTGGAATTACCAATTATCATTATTGGTTTACCGATTTTGATTATTGATTTGCCTATATCTCTTATCAGATCTATCAGTTTTGTCTCACATATTTTTGAAGCTCTATTATTAGTTACACATACATTTAGGGTATTATATCTTCTTTAAAAAATTCACCTTAATGGGTCTGCATAGAGTTTAGTGTTAGAGTGCTTTCTTAGCAAGTGGGAGGCCCTGGGTTCAGTCTCCAGAACTGCCATGCACACATAAAAAAAATGACCTTTTGATTATCCTACTTCATTCTTGATAATGTTCTTATTTTATCATATGCTTCATCTGCAATTAATAGTTTTCTCATAATTAGTGTTAACATAGTCTATATCTCATTTTTTTGAACTTTTAAGTTTTAATCTCATAATTGTTTTATATTTAGTTAGGGTTTCTTGTAGAAAGTAAATAGCTGGATCATTCTTTTTTTATCAGCCTTTATCCCCAAACTGTTCAGTGTATATTTCCTAAGAACAGGAATAGTCAGAAAATTTAACATTGGTAAAATACTACTCTCTAAAATACTATCTTTATACAAATTGTGCTAATTGTATTACTATCTTTTTATAGCAAAAATATATATATTTTAATAGGATATAGTTTTATTAGTAGTACATTTTTATTATACAGAATAATAGGTTTCTTTTTGGTATACATGTGCATGTAAATAACATACTTTGATCTTATGCACTGTTCTTTTTAAATCCATGACCACCTAATGCATTTGGTTATCATTCTTTTTACTTTCCTTTCATTTGGAATAGCAATTGGGAGATCCAAGATGGCAAACTAGAGGGTGACTGCATCTCCCATCGCTCCAGAACTCAGGATTCAAGAAGGGGAGGTATTGAGAGACTTGGACCAACATAGAGCTGCAGGGTCTATGTCTCTTCTACCGGGTGAAGCTTGGCCCGGGCGGCAGGCCCGGAATGGGGGAAGCTTCTCTGAGCAGGGCAGGGCAGCAAGAGTCTTCCCCAAGCAGCCTGCTCCCTCCGGCGGCAGGCACGATCAACAGCCAGCTTCTTGGAGCAGGCCCGTCCAGAGAGAGCTTTTCCGCACAAAGCCAACCCAAAGCCCTGAACCCAGCAGCGGGCCGGGCCCATAAGCGGCTTCTGGGACCAAGGCAGGACAGGGAGAGGCTTTCCCCAAGCAGCCTGGCTCCCTCAGGCAGGGGCAGGCCCTGTCCATAGACAGCTTCTAGGAGCAGGACCGCCCAGTGAGAGGATTTCCACGCAGAACCAGCCCCCAGCCCTGGACCCAGTAGCAGGCTAGAGGCAGCTTTCTTCGGAAGCACTGCATTATCAAGTTCCTCCAAGACTTCAGGCTACTGAAGGCTGGGAGGTGATATACTGGAAATCTATAGGGACACAATAAGCCAATAGAGGAAATCTGCAATATCTGAGTCCCACTGATTTCTGACCAATATGAGAAAACAAGGGAAGAAAATGTCCCAAACAAGCCTAGACACTATATCAATAAAACCCAATGACAGCATAGCAGAAGAAATGTCAGAAAGGGAGTTCAGAAAGTACATAATTAAAATAATCAGGCAAGCAAGTGAGGAGATGAAAGAGCAGATGCAGGCATTGAAGGAAGAGATGAAAGAGCAAAATGCAGGCATTAAATGATCACACCAATCAACAGTTAAAAGAGCAAATACGGGAAGGAAAAGATCATTTCAATAAAGAGTTAGAAATACTGGAAAATAACAGAAATCCTTGAAATGAAGGAAACAATAAACCAAGTTAAAAACTCCATAGACAGCATAACCAAGAGGATAGAACACCTGGACGACAAAACCTAAGACATTGAAGACAAAATATTTAATCTTGAAAACAAAATTGACCAAACAGAAAAGATGGTAAGAAATCATGAACAAAACCTACAAGAATTATGGGATATCATGAAAAGGCCAAATTTAAGAATTATTGGGATTGAGGAAGGCTAGAGAAACAAACCAAAGGAATGAACAATCTATTCAATGAAATAATATCAGAAAATTTCCCAAATCTGAAGAATGAAATGGAAAACCAGGTACAAGAAACTTATAGGACTCCAAATATACAAAATTACAACAGACACACACCAAGGCACATTATTATGAAAATACCTAACATACAAAATAAAGACACAATTTTAAAGACTGTGAGAGAAAAGAATCAAATTACATTCAGGGGGAAACCAATAAGAATATCAGCAGATTTTTCAATTCAGATCCTAAAAGCTAGAAGGGCCTGGAACAACATTTTTCAAGCCCTGAAAGAGAACGGATGCCAACCAAGAATCTTATACCCAGCAAAACTTACTTTCAGATTTGATGACAAAAAAAGATCCTTCCATGATAAACAAAAGCTAAAGGAATTTACAAAAAGAAAGCCGGCATTACAGAACATTCTCAGCAAAATATTCCACGAGGAAGAGATGAAAAACAACGATGCAAATCAGCAACGGGAGAAACTAGCCTAAAGGAATAGCCAAATAAAGGAGAAACCAAATCATGTCAAAAAACAAAAATGAGTCAAATGACTGAGAATATAAATCATATCACAATAATAACCCTGAATGTTAATGGCCTGAACTCATCAAGCAAAAGACATAGACTGGCAGATTGGATTAAAAAGAAAAATCCAACAATATGCTGCCTGCAAGAGAATCATCTCATAGAAAGAGATACCTATAGACTAAAGGTGAAAGGATGGGAAAAAACATACCATGCACACGGACGCAGCAAAAAAGCTGGAGTATCCATCCTCATTTCAGATAATGTGGACTTCAAGCCAAAGTTAGTCAGAAGGGATAAAGAAGGACATTACATACTGCTTAAGGGAAGCATAAATCAGCAAGACATAACAATCATAAATATCTATGCCCCGAACATTGGCTCATCCATATACATCAAACAAATCCTTCTCAATTCCAGAAATCAAAAGACCACAACACAATAATACTAGGCAATTTTAACACACCTCTCTCACCACTGGGTAGATCTTCCAAAGAAAAATTGAATAAAGAAACCATAGATCTCAATAACACAATCAACAATTTAGACTTAACGGACAATATAGAATATACCATCCAACAAAAAACGAATACACTTTCTTCTCAGCAGCACATGGATCCTTCTCTAAAATAGATCATATTTTATGCCACAAAACTACTGTTAGCAAATACAAGAAGATAGACAGAGATACTACCTTGTATTCTGTCAGATCATAATGGATTGAAATTAGAAATAAATGACAGAATAAAAAAACAGAAACTTCTCCAATACCTGGAGATTAATTATATGCTATTATATGATGAATGAATAACAGAGGACATCAGGAGGGAATAGCAATTCAGTATTAGTCCCTCGACCCCACCCACCTCACTCTCTCCACCTTCTATCTTCTTGGACTGAGCAGCTCCCCATTTCCCTGGCTTTCCAGCCTGAAGACAGGCATTGTGAACTATCCCACCTCTGATAGTGTATGTCAATCTAATAAAACTCCACTTATCATTATATGTCTTCTCTTGGTTCTGTTCCTCTAGAGAACACTGACTAATGCATGAGATTTATGTTTTTCTGTGTCTACCTCAGTTTATTTCACAAATCGTCCTCCCGGTTCATTCATGTCACAAATGCCAGAGCATCTTCTTTTTAAAGGCTGAATAATATTCCATTAGGTTTGTGTACCACATTTCAAAATCTGTTCAATTGAGACTTTTATGTTGTTCACATATCTTTGCTGTTGTGAATAATGCTACAATGAACATGGGAGTGCAGATATTTTTTCTAAATACTGATTTCATTTTATTTGGATATATACAAAAGTGAGATTGCTGGATAATAATGTAGTTCTATTTATAACTTTTTAAAGAATATTCACACAGTTTTCCACAATTGTTGTTCTAGTTTATATTCTCACCAATAGTGTATGAGGATTCTCTTTTGTCCGCATCCACATTAACACTTATTTTATTTTTTTAAATAGGTATTCTAAGATGCATTTTGTTGACAATTAATGATCTTGAATACATGTTCAGATACTTGGCAGTCATTTGAATGTCTTTCTATCATATATGTTTAGGTTGGTTTTTCATTCTGGCTTTTTTTTTTTAACAGATTGCATTTTGATTCATTGTACACAAGTGGGGTACATCATTTCATTTCTATGGTTGTGCACGATGTAGATTCATACCATTTGTGTAATCATACATGTACACAGGGTAATGATGTCTGTCTCATTCCACCATTTTTCATACCCCCCCTTTCCCTCTACGAAATCTAAAGTTCTTCCACTCTGTTGATTGTTGTTATGGTTGGAAGGATACAGTGCCCAAATCATGTGGTGGTAACTCTAGGTAGGTAGGGTGTGGCTGGAGGAAGTAGGTCACTGGGGGCATGCATTTGGAGTTTATATTTCGTTCCTGGTCAGTGGAGTTCTCTCGGTCTCTGCTTCCTGGCTGTCATGAACTGAGCAGCTTTCCACCATGCCTTTCTACCATGATGTCCTGTTTTACTACAGGACCAGAGCTATAAAGTCAGTTGATTATGGACTGAACCTCTGAAACTATGAACCTTACTTCTCTTAAGTTTATCTTGTGAGGTATTTGGCTACAGCAAAGCAAAGCTAACGAACACAACTTTTTACTTTGCAATGCAGATGCAAGATCTGTTTCTTTGCTTGCTTTTCTTTTCTGTTCCATCAATCTGTGTGGGTTTTTTTCCCAATACCAGTACCATACTGTTTCTGTAATGTAGCTGCTCCCCCACCCTTTCTGATGCAGCCATTTTCCACACCTCCCAACCACTTGTCAATCTGTGAACATCCTAGCTAGCTATTGGTTCATCAGTCAGCTTGCAAGTATCCTTCTCTGTTATTGGTCCCCTGTTAGCCCGGCAGAATTCAACCACCATCTTTCCTCCTTTGCTTTTCTCTCCTACACACTTGCTTTTCCTCTTCCTATGTTTCCCATAGCACAAGAAATAAAAGCAAGAATCAATAACTGGGATAGATTCAAACTAAATACTTTCTCTCAGCAAAGGAAACTATCAGCAATGCGAAGAGAGAGCCTACAGAGTGGGAGAATATCTTTGCCACTCATACTTCAGATAGAGCACTAATTTCCAGAATATATAAAGAACTCAAAAAACTCTACACCAAGAATACAAATAACACAATCAACAAATGGGCTAAGGAAATGAACAGACTCTTCACAGAAGAAGATGTACAAGCAATTAACAGATATATGAAAAAATGTTCAACATCTTTAGTAATAAGAGAAATGCAAATCAAAACTACACTAAGATTCCATCTCACCTCAATTAGAATGGCGATTATCAAGAATACAAGCAACAATAGGTGTTGGAGAGGATGTGGGGATAAAGGTACACTCATACATTGCTGGTGGGACTGCAAATTAGTGCAGCCACTCTGGAAAGCAGTGTGGAGATTCCTTAGAAAACTTGGAATGGACCTACCATTTGACCCAGCTATCCCACTCCTCAGCCTATACCCAAAGGACTTAAAATCAGCATACTACAGAGATACAGCCACATCAATGTTCATAGCGGCTCAATTCACAATAGCCAGACTATGGAACCAACCTAGATGCCCTTCAATTGATGAATGGATAAGGAAACTGTGGTATATATATATACAATGGAATATTACTCAGCCATAAAGAATAATAAAGTTATGGTATTTGCAGGCAAATGGATGAAATTGGAGAATATCATGCTAAGTGAGATAAGCCAATCTCAAAAATCCAAAAGAGGAATGATCTCACTGATAAGTGGATGATGACACTTAATGGAGGGTGGGAGGGGGGCAAGAATGGAGGAAGGAGGGACTGTATAGAGGGAAAAGAGAGGTGGGAGGTGTGGGGGGAAGAAAAAAATAATGGAATGAATAAAACATCATTACTCTATGTAAATATATGAATATGCAAATGGTATGCTGTTACTCCATGTACAAACTGAAACAACATGTTTCCCATTTGTTTACAATAAAAATAAATTTAAAAAAAAATGTTAAGAAACAGAGCATTCTTCCACACTGCTGGCGGGAATGTAAAGAGGTCTGCCTGTGACTACCAACATGTTAGGTGGCATGTCCTCCGCACCAGCAGCTTCACTCTCAGGAATTCATATAAGGAAATCAATAGAAAAACATATCTACAGCATGAGAAAATACCCATCATATGAAGTTCAGGAGAAGGAGAAAAAAGAATTCAATATAAAAATGTCTATTCTATGGCATTCCAAATTGCAAAAAATAACTGAAAGGAAAAATCAAAAAATGTTATATAGAAGTATCTCTGATTGGTAACACAAGACCTCTCTCTCTCTCTCTCTCTTTCTTGGGATTGAATGCAGAGGAACTTTGCCACTATGCTATAACCCTAGACCTTTTTACTTTTTAAATTCTGAAACAGAGTCCTGCTAAAATGCTTAGGGCCTCATTAAGATGCTGAAACTGATCTTGAACTTGCAATTCTCCTTTCTCAGCCTCCTTGGTCACTGGGTTACAGGCATGTGCCATAGTGCCCAGTGTATTTCTCTCTTTTCATATGTCTGTGTATGCTGGTCCCACTCTCTGTCTTCTTTCAGGTATCCTCTCAAGTGTCACCTAATCATCATGGTCAGCTTGTCTAAAAGAGCAGATTCCTGCCCTGTTTCTACCATAACTCTTTCTGTTACCTGGTTTTATTTTTCTTCGCTACCAGATTGTATTAGTCTGTTTTCTGTTGCTATAATGAAATACCCAAGGCTGGGCAAGTTAACAAAGAAAAGAGGTTTCTTTCACTCACAATTCTGGAGGTTTGAAGGCCTGGTGCTGGAATCAGCTCAGTTCTGGTGAATGCTTCAGGAGATGGCATCCCAATGGTGGAAGTGTATGCCAGAGGGAGAGATCACATGCCAGAGAGGAAGCCAGCGCATTCAGAGAGCATCCAGGCTTGTTCTTTAATAACAACCCTCTGAGAATTAAACAAGGAGCTCCACTAGAACTATTTTAATTCCTTCTAAGGGAAGGATCCCCAATAGCCCATCTCTCAGTGTCCCACCAGCTGTCAACACCACCATACCAAGCTTTGGCCAATGAACCCTTGGAAAACAAACTCAAATCATAGCACACATGCTGTATTGTATGAGTATTTAGCATGTGTTCATTCTGCCCTGTAACCTGAATATTGATTCCACAGGGGCTGTCTCCCCAGCCCTGCATGGTGGGTGGCGTGTAGGAGACACAAAGATGTGAACGAGAATTTGAATGAATAGATGGGATATGCAAAAAATATGTGCAAAGATAACCTACCGTAGTCCTGTTTGTAATAGCAAAAATTTGAAAGGAAACTAGGGTGTAACTGTAGGAAACTGGTTAAATGTAACAGAATATCTATATGTGGGAAGTCTATGCAGTACATATTTTCAATGTTTTAAACATGTTTGCATGTATCTTAGTGCATTTAATTGTACTGTTCTTCCCAATAACAATACGACAGAGAAACTAATCAACCAACAGAGGCTAGTTAACCCTTTATTTTCTAATACTCCTTTGTCCCTCATTGAACTTGAGAATTTGGTCATGCTGGTCATGGCAAAAGAGAAAAATTAGCTTCAGGATTAGAACATTTTACCTAAGATTTGTGAAAAGCCCTGCCTTACCTGAGATAAGGCTCTGCCTCACAACCCTGCTGCATGTCAGAATGGCTCCAAAGTAAGCCAGACTTTAACTCATTTAAAGTTGTGTTCAAAAGTTTGATGTTTGTTGTAAAGATTACTGTGATATCAAACGGGAACTCAGCCAAAATTCAAGATAGCTATTGCACAAACTGAATATTTTACTGTTGGTGATTCCATTTTATATTTTCCTTGTAAACTCTTATTGTTGCCTGATCAATATTTTGCAGAAATAGTGCTTCAAGAGTGAACACCATAAATTAACTTGGAATAGTAAGCCATCACCTATAGAACAGATAATGTAAACCCCAATTAGATAAAAGGGAGTAAATAACTGTAAAGTCATAGACATTGAAGCCAAAGCCCAGTACTCTTGCTTTATGACTGGTGAGACTGACTTGCTTGATGGTTAAGATCAAACTTAGAGATTGAGATTAAATACAGAGGTCAAGAAAAGTCCATATTTGGGTCTTGCCCTCAAAGTCAGCCTGAACCCAGGGAACAAGAGGACTTCTCTAAGGAGGTTTGCAAATCTGGGTCACACAACCTCCTGATCAAGGAGATTGATGAGGCCACTGGAGGAAAAGCCACTCAGTGCACCTGCTGCAGTGGAGGGTCAAAGAAAAAAGGGAGACATCCCTGGTGCTTTCAAGGGAAGCCATCTCATCGAGGAGACCCTGCCTAACCAATGGCACTAATGGAGCTAAGAAGCTGCTCTTAAGATCTCTATGAGTGACCCCTGTGGGAACTCAGCTGACACTTTAACAGACAGGCATAGGTCATTTTGACCAACTTGATCTTAAACACCTAGAAAACAGTTAAAACCAAAATATAGCCATTCTTGGGCATTTAAAAGAAATAATACTTAAATGTAACTTAAGATGTACACTTGTGTTAGCCCACTAGAATAAAGACTAAAAGCTACAAAAGAGATTGTTAGGCAAATGTGCCTGATAACCATCAAGAGAAACTGCCAGAGCCAGAAGTTTTAGTCAGTTTAAAGTCTACAGACACAGGTAGGCTTAATCTATGTTTGCTAGTAACAGAAGTATAGAGATCTCTACTAAATGTTGTGTTTACATTCCTGATAACCTGGATAATATTAAAGTTCCCAAATAAAGGCCTTGTTCTCCCCAGCCTTTGCTAGGCCTTGTTATGGGAACAACTTTTCAGTTCTTCCACCCCCTGGTGAGGAATTATTGACTTCTGTCATCTTTATGATATGCATTGGCATGTTCCAGATTCTGCAACATTTGTATTGTATCAATCTTATCTCAGTACTCATGTCTTTTTGTTCTTCTCTCATAGAAGCACCCATCCCCAGATGCCTTTACAACCTGCTCTTCCCCAACCAGTTTCTACCATGGACCCCTCAATTGACCCGATTTCTAAAACGGGAACTCCAAACTGCTTGCCCCATGCTGCCCCCTTTCACCTCAAAGAAGCCAGAGCGGTCATCGACCCCCTTTCTGTACAGCAAAGGAGTTTCTAAAATTAGAGAGGTGAGTGAAGCCAGAATTGGGGACAGGCAGTTAGTGTAGAAATAGGGGATCAATCAAATCAAGGAAATGAAGTCCATGAAAACCATCTGCCTTTGGAAGTCTGGAAGGAGAATAGATTTTTACATCTCACCTGCAAAACCAGCCGCAGTCACTTAGGCAGGAAGGAGAGAGAAGACTTCGGAAAGAATTGGAGAGCAAAAGATTTTCTTATAAAAACAGAAACGGCGGAATGTAATGTAGCTGCTCCCCTGCCCTTTCTGGTGCAGCCATTTTCCCCACCTCCCAACTGAAGCCAGAATTGGGAACAGGTAGTTAGTGTAGAAATAGGGGATCGGCTCAAATCGAGGAAATGGAGGCCATAAAATCATCTGCCTCTGGAAGTTGGAAACTGCCCCTGGAAGAATGGAATGTCAAGGATCTCCGGAGCCCATTGATTACCAAATTTACCTGCCTTTATCAAGGACTGCAAGCCAGGAGCTGCTAATTAATGCCCCCTGGGCCCTTGCCTGCCTGAGTCACCCTGGCCCTCCCCCTGCCCATGGTTTCTCACTTAATGCAAAACCAGGCCTAGTCACTTAGGCAGGAAGGAGAGATAAGGGGGGAGAGAACTGGAGAACAAAAGAGAATTTAACCTATAAAAGATGTAGGGTGCGCTCACTTCTGGGGACTTTTGAACATCAGCCATGGCCCCCTTCTCCCTGCCGGGAGAAGTCTGTATTATTACCTTTAAATAAAACCTGCTTAATCTGCTTGCCTTGGCGTGCTTCTCTAGTGTTCAATCTTCAACATTAGAAGGAGCAGAACTCATCACCGGTAAACGGGGGTATCACAACCACTTGTCAATCTGTGAACATCCTAGATAGCTATTGGTTCATCAGTCAGCTTGCAAGTATCCTCCTCCGTTATTGGTCCCCTGTTAGCCCGGCAGAATTCAACCGCCATCTTTCCTCCCTTGCTTTTCTCTCCTACACACTTGCTTTTCCTCCTCCTCACTTTCCACTCACTCTAGCACATGCCCTTTCTCTTTCCTTTCTCTTTTCCTCTCATTTTCTCTCTTACCCTGCAGGGAGACACTCTGTTTGCTTAATAAATTCCCTTATGTCATTTCCCGTGTCTGGCGTGGTTTCGTGGGATTCCTTACAGTTTCAATTTCTCTACCTTTGAAATATATTTTAAAGCCAAGAAGTGTGATGATACCTTCTTTGTTTTTCTTGCTCAAGATTTCTTTGTCTATTTAGGGTCTCTTGTGGTTCTATTTGAATTTTAGGACAATTTTCCTGATTCCATAAAGAATGCTATTGGAAAACTGACAGAGAATCACATCAAACCTGTAGAGCACTTGGGAAACAGGGACATTTAACAATATTAATTCATTTAATTCATGAACATAGGCTATCTTTCCATTTTATCTCTGTCTTTTAAATTTCATTCATCAATATTTTATAATTTGCATAGTACAAGTCTTTTAACACTTTGGTATTCCTAAGAGTTTTTCTTTCTTTTTGTTGATATTGTGAAAGGAATTGTTTTTAAATTTTATTTTCAGGTAGTTACTTATTTGTAAATATTTTGTATGTTGGTATTTTTGCCCTGAGACTTTACAGAATTCATTTATTAGTTCTAAGACTTTTTTATTGTTAATTATTTAGATTTTTTCTATATGTAATCATGTCATCAGCAAACAGATAATTTCACTTTGTCTTTTACCATTTCTGTATTTTTCTTGCCTAAATGCTCTGCTGAAAACTTCTAATATCATATTGAAAAGAAGTGCCAGGAATGGATATCTTTATGTTCTGCCATATCTTAGAGGAAATGTTTTCAGTTTTTCCCCAATGATTACCATGTTATTTGTGAACTTTTCATAAATGGCCAATATTATGTTACAGTGATTTCCTTCTAAACCTATATTATTGAGAATTTTAATTCATGAACTCTGTTGAATATTGTTGCTTACTTCTTTGCATCTATTGAGATTATGATGTGAATTTTTTCTTTCATTTTGTTAATGTGAGGCACCACATTGATTTGCTTGAGTTGAACCATCCTTGTTTGCCAGGGTTAAATCTCACTTGGCTTTGGTTTATGATGCTCTGTTGTACTATTGGATTGGTTTGATAGTATTTTATTGAGATCTTTTGCATGTATATTCATCCGGATAGTAGTTTTTAGTTTTCTTTTCTTTGTTTGGATTTTGTATTTGGATGATCCTGGATTCATAAAATGAGTTTAAAAGTGTTTCCTCTTCTATTTTAAAAAATATTTTAGAAAGTATTGGAGTTAATTCCTTGAATGTTTGATAAATTATGAAGCTGGTAGGTCCCTGGCTTTTCTTCAATGAGAGGTTTTTAGTTCCTGCTTCAACTCTTTGTTACTGTTTTTTCAGACTTTCTGCTCCTTGATCAATTTTGGTAGTTTCTGTTTCAAGAAATTTATCCATAACTTCTAGGTTACTAAATTTGTTTGATAAAGTTGTTCATAATTGCCTCTTTGATCCTTTTTATCCTGAGGCTTTCATTGTAATATCACTTCTTCCAATTCAGTTTCATCTGTTTGACTCTTTTATTTTAATTTAATTATTCTAGTTAAAGTAGTTTCTAAAATTTTGTTTTATCTTTTAAAATAATCAACTCTTAGTTTGTTGATATTTTCTATTGTTTTTCCATTCTTTATTTGACTTGTTTTTCTCTAATTGTTATCATTTTTGCTCCCTTGCTAATTTGGGGCTAAGTTTGTTGTTCTTTTTCTAATTCTTTGAGGTATGAAATTAAGTTATTTATTTTAGGTAAGGATTAACTGCTATAAGCTTTCTTATGACTACTGCTTTTGATATATTTCATAGATTTTGGTATGATATGTTTTCATTATCATTTGTCTTGAGAAACTTTAAATACCTTCTGATTTCCTCTTTGTCTCAATGATTGTTAAAAAGTATGCTTTTTAGTTTCTCTGTATTCACCCATTTTTTTATGTTATTGATTTCTGGTTTCCTTCTGTTATGGTTAGAAATGTGTGTAGAATGATTTTTGTCTTTTAAATTTGTTTTAATTTATTTTATAATCTAATGTGATCTATCCTAGAGAAATGTTTTATTTACACTTAAGGAAAATGTATGCTTTTGCTGTTGGGTAGGATTTTATACATATTTGTTTGGTCCATTTAAGTCTGTTGTTATTTCAATTGATTTTCTCTCTGGATGCTTTATCAATTATTTTAAGTGGGTTATTGAAATTCTCTTATTGTATTGTCAATTTTCCCCTTCAAATCTGTAAATATTTGCTTTATATATTCAGGTGCTCTGATACTGGTGGTGTATATTTTACAATCATTGTACCTTCCTCTTGAACTGATCCTTTAATCATCAGGTAATGCTTTATTTGTCCCTAGAGAAAGTATTTAATTTTCAATCTATTTTTCTGATATAAATATAGTCATTCTGTTCTCTTTGATTATCATTTACATGAAATACTCTTTTTACTTTCAGACTGTGCTTTCAAATCTAAAGCGAGTCTCTTATGGACAGCATATCATTGCATCTTATTTTTCTTAACACATTTGTCCCTCTGTGCCTTCTGATTGGGGAGTTTAATACATTAACTTGCTAGTGCCATTTTGCCTACTGTCATCTTGTTTTTTTGCAGCTATTTTGCCTCTCTAGTCTTCTTTTATGGCATTCTTCTGTTATTTGGTGACTCTTTTGTAGTGAATTGCTTTGCTTCTTTTTATCTTTTATGTATCTATAATGTGGATTTCATTGGTGTTAGCTTGAAGCTTACAGAAAATATCTTATAACTATTTTAAATTGATAGACACTTCAGTTATACAAAATTCTACCCTTTCATTCTCCTCCTTCATACATTCCTTTTATAGTCAGAATTTGTTCCCTTATATATTATGTATTTACTTAAAATTTTTATATTTCCTTTTATACTAAGGCTGACAGGAATTTACATACCACCATTACATTTAACAATGTAATTTTTTTGTATTTGCCTATTTATTCTTCATAGCGAATTTATGTTTTTGTCTTGCTGTTTAGTATGCTTTCATTTTAATCGAAACGACGCATATGAACATTTGTTGTAAGGCAAGCAAGTCCAGTGATGAAAACCTTCTACATTTTTGGTTTCCCTGGGAAAATTTTTATCTCTCTTTAATTTTTAAAGGATAAGTTAGCATTCTTTGATTTTATTTGCTTTTGCTTTTTTTGGAAGGCATTGGGTTTTGGTTTCTTCTTTCTTCTCAACATTTTAAATATGTCATCTCTCCTGGTTTCTAATTCTTCTACTGAGACATCTATTCATCATCTACAAGGGTTTTCTTTTATGTTCTGAGTCATTATTTCTACTTTTAAAATTTTCACTTTGTCCATTACTTTTGATAATTTGATTATAATGTGTCTCAGTATAATCTTTGAGTCAAACTTATTTAAGGTATTTTGAATCGCATGAATTTGAATATCCAATTATTTTTTCAAGTTTTTGAAAAATTTCAGCCATTATTTGTTTAAATAACCTTTCTGTCCCTTTCTCTTTTCTTATCTTCCTCTTGAACGCCCATAATGCAAATTCTAGTTTTCCTGATGGGGTGTCATGAATTTCATTGTCTTTCTTTACTCGTCTTCAATTTCTTTTCTCTTTGACCAGATAATTTCAAATGACCTGTCTTCTAAGTTGCAGATATTTTCTGCTTGATTAATTCTGTTCTCCTCTACCATTTTTTAAAATTAATTCTTTTTGTTGAACTTGTCATTTTGTTTGTATATGTTTTCCTGACTTCACTAATTTGTCCATCTCTTGTTCTTTTGCAACTTGTTGAACTCTGTTTAAAGTAATTATTTTGAAGTCTTTGGTAATTCAGACATCTCCATTTCTTTTGGGTTAATTCTGGAAATTTATTTTTTTCCTGTGGTAAAATCACCTGTTCCATGTAGCTTTTTACTGACTTCTGTTGTGCATTTAAAGGAATAATCACTTTTCCAGATTTCAGGGATTGGCTTCCATGAGGAAAGATCTTGACCTATAGAGGGAAGGCTTGCAGCTCTGGGGGCAGGGTGACATGGCAATATAGTGTATGGGAAACTCTGTCACCTGAGATCTGTGTTGGTGAAATCTGCAGAGGTCTTTCACAGTAAAAGGTAAAATGTCCATGGTGGTAGCCGCCGCTACTGGGGTCTTTGGTCACAAAGTCTGCCAGTATCTTCCTGCTCTCCTGTCTCTGTCTGGGGGAAGTTGCAGTGGAGGAGATCCTTTTCAGCACTTGAATCTGTGTTGTGACTATGCATGCTGTGGGTCAACACCAGGGTTTAAGTCGTGCATATGTGGTGGCAGCACTGCTAGATGTCTCAGGGGAATATGCTGGATCTAACCTTTGTGGTGAGCAATGGTGGCTTCTACCTCCGAGGATGGCATTGTTATGAACTTGGCATTTCCATCAGTCATCATCAATATTGTGAAAACTGCAGGGGTGTTTGGTGGCAAAAGGTGTGTGTCCACAGAAGTGCTGAGGGCTCCTGATAACTTCAGTGGCAAAGCCTGCTAAGAACTTTTGTGCTTTCAATCACTTGCAGGTGGTGATCATGGCTAGGGAGATCCCTTTTCATGCTGAATTTTGCTGAACTGCAGGGTGGGCTGATGCGGGTAGAACACTTCATATTCTTTTCTATGGAGTCTTCTTTGCTTTTGTGCTCACTGGGTTTCTGCAACTTCTTTATTGAAACCCCAAGTTCTCTTGAAGTTCTAGTGGGGACTAGAATATAGTTTTAAGTTGTATTTTTTCTGATGACCAATAATATTTAGCATTTTTAATATGATTATTTACCATTTGTATATTGAGTATGTGTAGTCAAAGAACTATATGCTCAAGTTTTTTATACATTGATTATAGTTATTGATTTATTATCGATCTGTATGAACTCATTACATATTTTGGATACAAATCCTTTGTCATATAGATGCATTGCAAATATTTTCTTCCTGGCTGTCAATTACCTTTCCATTTTTTTATTGCAACTGTTGATAAAGAGAAGGTTTTCAGTCATATGAAGTTCAATTTATCATTTTATTATGGATCTTTTTTGTGTCCTTTTAAAAAAAAAGTGTTGCCTACTCCAATAACAAAAATATTCTACTATTTTTTCTTGCAAGCACTTTAGGATTTTAGATTTATATTTAAGTGTATGATCCATCTCAAATTAAAGTTTTTGTGTGTGGTACAATGTAGGAGTCATGATTCAGATTTTTCTTTGAATACTTGCATCGTTGTTTCTAGCACCATTGATTAAAAAGTCTATCTCTTCTCTCATTGAATTATATAGAAGACTTCACTAAAAATCAATCAATCATACACATGTCTATTGTTGGACTCTGTATTCTTTCCATTGATTTATTTGCCTATCTTTATACCAATATCATGCAGACTTGATTGTTATTGATCAATAGTTGTCTTTGTTCTTTTTAATGGCCTATTGAAGTTTTCTTTTGTGTTGAGACAGAATTCAGTAAGATTTAGCATCTTGATATGTTTCACCTTCAATAGCCAGGAAATAAAATCAAAACATTTAAATTTCTGAGAGTTTTTATTTTTTTTTCTTATTCTCTCTTTTCTTTCTTTCTTTTTTTCTTTCTCTCTTTCTTTCTTTCATTTTTTTGTTCTCCTCCACTTTGCTTACTTGAGAATTTGAAAATATAACATCTGCCTTACCTGCACATCATGAAAAATGCTTGAAACAGCCTTGTTCTATGGAAAGTTATAGTTTGTATTTACTTGATGTAAAATTACCATTCTTATACTCCTAAATGCTGTGTACATGTAAGCTTTGAATTTCACAAAGCTCTTTAGAAGCTTTAGCTAATCCAAATGTTCTATTTCTGATTTTGACTTAAAGACAGGGAGAACCAGAGACACAAAACCATAGAAAAATGACAATTGAATTTTAGTTAACATAGGGCCCCTTCTCATCACCCAATACCTCCAACCATAGTCAGGCAAAAACCCAATTAGTTATTAATTGATGTGCATTAAAATTCATTAACTCTGCATGTGAGGCCTGAGCTATAATTAACTGTCTTTCTTACCTTTTGTTCTGAAATCTCTGGGTAAAAGATCCCATTGCTAATAAGAAGGAGGAAACATTTTTGCTCTCTGTAGTTAGTTAGAAGCAAGGTCTCTGGAAGGTTGTGTAACTGAGCACCCATAATGTCTTATCACAACCAAGCAGCATTATCAAGTCTTTAAAAATTGCTTCTATGTAGAATTTAGTTTTGACATATTTTAAGGGGGTAGGGAAGTAACGATATTTTTTGTTTCAATGTTTTGATCTCGTGATATTTACGCATTTAATTTTACTTTGTAAATGTGTTCAACCATCAAAATTTGTATTCAAACTTAAGATGAAAAAAATATAATTGTGCAGTTTCAAATAAATGTTTTAAAAGTAAATCAATTTTACACTAAATGCAATGAAATCACTATGTTTTCTTCAGACGCCTTATAAATGAATGATATACAAAACAAATTTTTACTGCATATTCAACCTAAGTTAAGGACTTTCCTAAATAGCTTGCATCAAAATTCTAAGCTGATATTTGGACAGATTTACAGTAACAGTTATTTTGGAACTTTGCTATCTGTAATCTACAAAAATATAAAAAAATCCTTAAAATCCTTCAGATCTCATGTCCCTTAAAAGCTGGGTTTGATGAGAATTATGCACAAACTTTATTCAAGTAAAGATTCCAACCCATTTTGCAGTGGATTCCATCTGTGGGTACACTCAAAAGAAAGAAAATTATGTCAAATGAGAAAGAAAATTTAAAATTCATAACTTAGAGAAAGCCATTAAGAAATTTTAGTTGGACCAGGGTTGCAGTTCAATGCTTGCCTAGTATATGTGAGGCACTGGGTTCTATCCTCAGCAACACATAAAAATAAAATAAAGGTATTGTGTCCATCTATAATTAAAAAAACATTTTCAAAAAGAACTTTTTGTCTTGCCACTTTTCTACTCTGTTAATTGAACTACAGGGACACTGTGATTTCAATGATTTTTCTAAAGTCATAGATCTAGAAAGTGCCAGAATTGGAGAACAAATCTGTTTCTACCTAGTTCATAACTAGTCTTCCCCACTGCATAAAGAAGCTAACATTTAATTAATTTATGCATGAATCTAGAAAATTGTCACTAATTTTTACCTTAATCTTGATATGCTGTAGGTGGCTTGAACTCCCACAAGATAAAAACTGCATATAATACTGATAACTAACACTTATTTTAGTACTATTATGTTATAAACACTGATCTAAGTTTTTTACATCTAGTAATAATTTAACCTTTAGATTAATTTTGTGATATAGGTCCTATTGTTATCATCTATCTCCACTGAACAGATTAAAACACTGAAGTTTAGAGAAATTAAATAACCTGCTCAAGTTCCCACAACTAGCAAATTAGAAGTTTGTGCTTGAAATTTCTCTCTCTTCATATCGATGTTTCATGAAGTAATGGCCTGTTGTGTTTAAGTGATAGCACACAAGTCTAAATCCATTATATCAAGAGTATAAGGGAGTATCCCTAAATTTTAATATATTTTTGGAGGTTTTATTTTTAATTAACAAATAATAATTGTATACATTTATATGGATGATGTGATATTTTGATATATGCTTATGATGTGGAATGATTAAATCAAGTTATTTAATGTATAGTATCATTTTGTGATGAAGACATTTAAAATCCACTTTAGGCAATTCTGAAATATATATGCATTATTATTTATAATAGTTTCCATCTTGTGCAGTAGATCACCAAAACTCATTCTCCTTAACTGAAACTTGGTAGCGTTTGATCAACTTTTCCACAGTCTCCCCTGCCACAGCCAGCCTCCGGCAATGACCGTTCCACTCCATATTGTCTATGAGTTCAACTTTTTTAGATTCCATATATAAGTGAGATTCTGCAGTACTTTTCTTTCTGCACCTGACACTTGGTATAAAGTCCTCCAGTTTCATCCATGTTAATGCAAATGACAGATATTTTGTCTAACCCTGTTACCCTTTCAAATTTCCCACCCTGATTTCTGCCCACCACCAACCCCATTGGCATTCTTTTTCCCATTGCCTAAAATGTTCTTTCCTCCAGATGGACACATAACAAGCACTTTCTTATCAGGCTTGTTGTTAACCCTTTCATAAAGGCTGCCCTACTTGCCCCCCACCCTCCACCCCATTACCTGTTCCCTGCCTTCACAGCACTTATCCCCATACAAAAAGTCCTGGGAAGGCAGTGAGCTCCCGGGTCTTGTTGACCACTCTTCCCCAGGGATTGGCATAAGTGTTTGGCAAATGTTTGCTGAAAGAGTAAATGAATTCTGAGATGATTTCCAACTTATGGGTACTGACCCAGTTTCTCTTGAAAAATTGAAAGCTTTGGCAACATTGGGCCATTCTCATTCTCTTGGGATCATAACTGTACAGAGGTTTATAAGTAGAAGCTCCCTTGTTTATTAGGTAATTAATATACAGCAGAGCATTGCTTAATGGAGGGGATTCATTCTGACAATGTGTTGTCAGGAGGCAGTTTTGTTATTGTGCATTATACTGTGTACTTACACAAACTTAGATGATTTAGCCTACTGCACACCTGAGCTCTATGGTATAGCCTATTGCTCCTATGCTACATATCTGTACAGCATGCTACTGTACTGAATACTGTAGGGATTATAACACAAAGATAAGTATTTGTGTATCTAAACATAGAAAAGGTACAGTAAAAGTACTAGATGATAGGATTTCTTTTTTATTTCCAAGATTGTATTTATTCATTTATTTTTTTAATTGCACAAAAGATCACTTTACTTTTATTTTTTAAATTTATTTTTATTGTAAACAAATGGGATACATGTTGTTTCTGTTTGTACATGGAGTAAAGGCATACCATTTGTGTAATCATACATTTACATAGGGTAATGTTCTGTTATTTTTCCCTTTCCCCCACCCCTCCCACCCCTCTTTTCCCTCTATACAGTCCCTCCTTCCTCCATTCTTGCCCTTCCCCCCCATTATGTGTTAATATATTTTTAAATGATTGCCTGTTGAATTACAGATTGAGTAATATACTCTTAGAGCTTCCTACTTGGATTCTCACTGAAACTGAAATGAGAAATAGTGGAAGAAAGAATTCTGTTTCATTGTCTATATATATAAAATTGTTGATTGAGAAGCTATTGAATCAGATGGATTCTGATTCTTTTTGGTCTCTTTGCTGATTTCCCCTCCTGTGATCAATCTCTCAATGTCCATTACCCAAGATCCAGTCCTAGGCCACTCTTCTTTCATGTTCTCCCATGAGTATTTTCATTCAGTCACTGGATTTTGAACTTATGTATATGTCCATGACAACAAATTTCTATCTCTAGCTATGGCCATTGAGTTCCAAATTCATACATTTCTTAACTTTTATTTTGACCTCTTGAATTTTTAATAAATATGTCAAAGTTATATGTCAAAGTTAAAATAACCTTAATATAACTCTGCAATCTTTTCTGCCCTCAAATGCAGATCAGGAATCAAAACCTGCTCTTAGTTCAGTATTTTCCATATCAGTTAAAACTGATCTACCTCCAAATTAGAAGTCATTCTTAACCTTTTGCTTCCCTTACCCTCTGTATTTAGTCCTTTAGCACATCTTCTCAGCTACACTTCCAATCCTTATCTCAGGTCCATCCTCTTCCCTTCTTCTCCACTGCTATTATTGCAAATCAAACCACATACATCTCTTATGGGAATTACTTAGTGTGAGAGGCTGACAGATTTGGCTCCTTGGAAATGTTACAGGTGAGGCTATATGGGCAATGACTAAACAGACTCCATTTTGCTCTGTGACTCCATGTTATATAGGAAATGAACTTTGCCCATGGGAACACCCAGCCTCTGTACCCACCAACAATTGCTTAGCTTCTACAATGGGAACACCCCCCCTCTGTACCCATCATCAGTTACTTAGCATGACATGTATAGGAATATAAAATGACAATTCTTATGTGATGAAAAATTGTTCTCTTTTGATTCCTATTTCTCCTAAACAATGTACCATGTGAATGGTGATGTGGACAATGATTGTGTGGATGTTAGTAACCATTCTTTAGCTGGTACCTAGGTAGGGTCATTTTGACCCACTTCCCCCTCTGCTGATGATTCCATGATGTTAGTTTGTAATTTTGAATCATAGCAACAGACACTTATGATGGATGTGATCCCCCTGTCCTCAGGCTTCCAGTGCTGGTCAGACCCCAGC
Source organism: Sciurus vulgaris (assembly GCF_902686455.1). NCBI lineage: Eukaryota > Metazoa > Chordata > Mammalia > Rodentia > Sciuridae > Sciurus > Sciurus vulgaris. The sequence continues at coordinate 80,621,265 of NC_136469.1, forward strand.
TGGAAGAGAAGAGAAGCTTTACATTGAATAATTAAAGGTGTTGTTTTGTTTTGTTTTTTAAAACATTAAATGGCACTGAGTGTGTTTATAAATGAAAAAGAAAAAAGGAGAGATACACATAAGATTTAATTTAGAGTCAAAGAAGAGCTATTCAACAAAGCCAGAGTGAAGGAATAGTGGTAAAATAAAATAATATTCTGTTTCTTCTACACAAAATATAGATTAGCTTAATCAATCAAACAGATGAAGGGCTAAAATAACATAACTACAACAGAAGAACATGGAAATGCTCTAGAGAAATAAATGGAGGTGACAGAAGGGAGCAGGGAACATTTCATTTTTGCTGTTGGATCAGTAATGCTACAAAGAAAAAGAGTTTTAGCTGGGTCTTTCTAAGGAACATTCTAAGACACAGAGTCGAGTGGTGTATGAGGGAGAGGAAGGACATGCCAAGAGGACTTAATAGCATGGGCAAAAGAAGGGAAGCTGGAGGGTTCTTGAGAGTCAAGAAATGGTACTCAGTTGAACAAGGCTAGGTAACAGGATTCATAGGAGAGATAAAAGGAAATGACTCTAAAAAGGCAGGCAAGTCCTATATGTGCCTTTTTACACTATTTAAGCTTCATCATGGAAATAATATAAGGTCACTGAAAGTTTTCCAAACAAATAAGCAACTTTGAAAATTAGTGGCATGCAGTTCAGAGAGATTACTAATGGGACATGGATAGAATGACAGCAATAGAGGACTTAGACTGGAATTTGGAGGAAACATTCATATAGAGAGAGCTGAGGAAGAAGACCAGTGAAAAGTCAAGAAGGAGCGTGTCCACAAGGAGAGGAACCACCAGAGGTGTAGAGTCAGCCACATGAAAAGAGAAGGCAGTGCACAGTTACCAAACCCTGTAGAAATCAAGGGGAGTAAGGAAAGAACAGAGGCAACAGGTTCCTAAGTTGTTGGGTTTCACTTACATATTTAGAAAATCAAGGTAGTACTTTTGGCAGTTGAGATGCTGCAAGACAAACAAAATACAATCACATGGCACTCAATGTGAAGCATTACAATTAGTAAATCCAGAATTTTAAAGAGATAAATAATAAGAAGAGGGCAATTTTTATACCCCCAAAGAATTACATCAGGCTCACATCTTCCAGTGAACCTTGAAACTCAGGAACGTTTTTACATTATTTTAGAATCTCTCCAATTTTAAAGACTTAGCTCCTGAGATATGTTAACCAAATAGTCAATGATTTTTTTCTAAAATGTTTATGGAAAGTTGTCCAATTTCACCAGAAGTTTATACTAAAATAATAGAAACAAGTCCTTTCCTTATACGTGAATGCACTGGAATTTTAAAGGCAGAAAAACTTGAGTGTGCATCTAATATATTCCTCACTGCCTCCATTTTGCAGTTGAGGGCAATGACACTCAGAGAGGCCAATTAATGGCTCCTGCAGTGTTGGGTAGTTATTGGCAGAAATGGGAATAGAAATCAAGCCTCATGACATGTCTTTAAGGGTATATTTTCATTACATCACACAGATGCTTCTTAAAAATTAAGTGACTGGAAAGTAGAAAATAGTCATTAGCTGAGGGACGAAACCCAAGCAGATGCTCTGGTGAGGCAAAGCTTATGGCATGGAGCAGAGACACAATTAACAAATACTGGTGGATTTGCCGTGAAGGAAGTAAGTTTTATGACTTGTAACAAAACCCCACAAAGGAGAGTTTTGGCAGTGTCAGGTCAACTTTCAGCAGCGCTTGCTGGAGACTCTGCTTGTTAATGGGCTGAACTGCCCTGGGTCTTCCTGGGGCTCATTAGACAATGCCTGTGGTCTTTAGATCTTGAGATTTGGCACTTCAGCAGCTTGTCCTAGAAGAAGCAGACTAGCAATGACTGCAAAGAGTAAAGAGCGATAGATCATGGGATTTAAATTAGGGTGAGCAATTCAAATTCTTTTTTGAAGACTTAGAGATATAAGGCAAGGCATGGGATCAAAATATGTTGTCAGCTGTATTTTAATTATAGAAACTTAAATAAGCAAAATCACCTAGGAGTTATATTTTGGTTGGGTCACCATGGTAAAGTTTTTATTTTCTACCTGTAAGTCTGGAGATAAATGTTGTGTTGAGCTAAAACAGACAGTAAAAATGGGAGAGTTCTTTGTCTCTTTGAATAGTACAAATAATGAAATCACAGCAAAATCTAGCTCACAAATATATAGGGCAAAATAAACCCCACATAATGAACTCAGGCAGCCCTCCTAATGGTTGCTACTAATTTAACATCAAATCCACAATGCCTTAAATCTGTGGCTTTCTTCTCAAGACTCTAGGATTTGTAGAAAATTAAGTTATAAAATAAAGAAATGGGGAAATATCTTTGAAACATACAAATACGTAAACTAAATGGAAGCATATTTCAATAACCTCATTAGAACTGGTGGTATAGCATGTTCTCCTACCAAAGAGAAAGAAACTCTGACTTTGCTCTCTGTGGGGTTGACCTTTCAGTTTATCCCATTGAAAGAAAATTTTGCTGATCTAACCACACTGTCAATGCTGCCTTGGAATTGAGTGAGATGGAATTTAATTGCATTTTCTTTATTCCTTTTAATTTTTTCTTATGGGAACAGCATTAATCATTAGAAAACATTACAAAAGTGATTCTAATTCAAATAAGGGTTCATTGTTGAAAAGACCTTTGGATTGTTCAATTTTAAATATGAATCAAGTTGAGAGAAAGTGTAAATTAGAAGATGAAGCTGAACCTTACTAAGATGGTGGTGGGGAGGATTGGGGAGTATATTCAAAAGCCACTGACAACTGATGCACTTCCATTATTCAGACTTCTCAATGGACAGTTTACTGAATCAAAACTTTGCTTCTATGTTAAATTCTAGTTTTCATTTTGTTGAGGAAATTTTATTTTGGAAGAAGATCAATATTTTGCTCTGTCAACAATAATTTTATTTTATTTTATTTTACTGGGGAAGGAACTCAGGGGCACTCACCACTGAGCCATACCCCCAGCCCTATTTTGTATTTTATTAGAGAAAGGGTCTCTGAGTTGCTTAGCACCTTGCTTTTGCTGAGGCTGGCTTTGAACTCTCAATCCTCCTGCCTCAGCCTCCTGAGCTGCTGGGATTTCAGGCCTGCGCCACAGTGCCTGCCTAACAATAATCATTAAAGAGAGTGGCGCATACACACCCTGTAGTCCTTTTAAAAATATTAATCCTACAGAGTCTTTCCACTCAAAATTGTATTTTAAGACTCCTATGATATTATTATCTTCAAGTTGTAGATTATATATTAAGCAGTCTAGCTGGAAACTTTTTAAGTGTAAGGTTCAATAAAAGCATATGTATATATAAGTGTATGTATATATATGTGTGTATATATACACACACATATATATTTTCCTAATCATGAGTTTTCTGTCTAGCACTACTTGTAATTTACCCCTTCCCCATTAAGCAGGAAAGAGCAAGCTAGAGATAAAATAGTAATTAGAAAAATGATGAAGTTCATAGTCTTTCATCAGTCATAGAAAATTCACCCATCTCTTTTTATTTGATAGTTTTTTTTTATTATTACACATTTCTAAATCTGGAAATTTGAAGACAGGGAGAGATCAGACAGAGCTGGTGGATAGAGAGAAAAGACAGGACAGCAACAGGCATGCATTTGCTGAGCATGACCAAAGGAGAGCCCAGAACAATGGCTCCTGCCTGTTCTGTTGCTTTCCAGTAGGATGACCACATCCTCTACTCCTTAGTTAGGTTTGTTGCCTATAGAAATGATCACAGATTACTGACTTAGGTTGATTGCTCTTCATTTACTTTGATGCACATTTATTGTTAAAATTATATTCTATTTGAGGTAACCTCAGGAAGTCTCCCCATTTGGAAGGTGCCAAGGGGTATAGTGTTAAGGAAGGAAAGCAGGAAGGGAAAGGACTCAGGGCATTTACTCGTGGTTCTTTGGGAAATGAAATTGCTTCCAACACATGCCACTTTGACAAATTCCTAGGTGGATTTTAGAACTTCTTAGAGACCAGTAAGAGGCTGCATTAGTCAACAGCTGTGACCATCACCAGCTGATCAGCTGAATAATTCTCCGCTTAACTTGAACATAAGCCCAATTAACAGAGATGGGAAGTGGAAAAAACAGGTGTTTTTTACCTCCCATCCCTATAACTTTTACATGCCATTGAAGTGCCCTGTGAAAACAGAGAAGGTATATAGGGAATAGTACTTTTGTCATGTCTGTTTGTTAATGAGAAGAGCCACAAATGACTGTCACCTTATAGGAAAAAGAAAGCAAACTTAAAAAGTGTCTTTTCCTCTCAGTGAAGCAATGCTATTGCCAAGCATTTAAAAAAGAGTCAACTATAGTAATAAATATCAGTTATACCAAATTTGAAGAAAGCAGAGGCTGCACATTATTGCCTTCAAAGCTAAAAAAGTTTTATTCTTTTCTGAAATCAGTGACCCCCAAACTCTGTCATTAGTAACAATAATTAAAAGGTTCTCTAAGAGGGAATGGATGGATGATTGCCACTAAGAGGCACTTCTCATTAATTTATTACTGATTTTTAACTTTGCTTCATTAGGACATGTCTGTTGAAGGCCATTTAGGACTCAGGGGATATACCTGCAAGTCATGTTGCCGCCAGATTGGTTCCAGGAGGGAGGATCATTTCAGTTTGTTGTTCTCCATGGACCTATATGTGCAGAGAGGTGGAGGGAAAGCTACTGCCTTGTAAATCTTCCAAATCATGGATGTGGTCAACTTCTTCAGGATGTTCTTGGGACAGACTGAACAGGCTTTTAAGAGTCAGTTCTAGAAAACAATCATCAGCTAGGTCAATTGTGAAGCACTTTGGATGTTATCAATGCTTCTGCCTCAGGGAGAAGTATGAATAAATCTCAACCCTGTTCCAGAAAAATCAGGAACCTGGCACAAAGAATTCTGAAAGCACCTGAAACTCAAGTCCCTTTGGTATCTTTTACACTCTCTGTTCGCAGTTGTCACTTACTTCATGAGCACTGCCTGAGCGAGGGGGTAAGCCCTCCAAGATGTCTGATTATAGAACCTTGTGTCGTGGCAGGTGCCACCAGACCTTGAATACAGTTTTCATCTCAGAGATGTTCTCTGAATGAACTCTCTCAGCAGGACACACTTTATTTTTTCTTTTTAAATATATTCCCAGTGAAATAAATTATTCCTATTAACTCTCTGCCTTAGGGCTAAACATACAGAACTATGTCTTTTGGTATCCCTATGGATATCTCTTGTGATGAGGCTGTAAAGACTTTATCCCAGAGTTGGGCTACCACCAAGGAGAATGGAATCAGGCATTTGTTGACTGGCATGGCATAATTCACTAGAGCTTATCTTTGTCTCCTATAGAAAAGCAAATGCCATACCAAATGCCCTTGAACTTCATTTGAAAGGATCAGCGATTTAGGAGTCTCCAGGGTGAAATTTTCCTCATTGCTACCATTGCTTTCATCTCCACAAAGCCTAAAACAAAACCTGGTATAAAGTAGACCCTGAGTAAATGAATAATTGAATAAAGTGGGGGTTCATTTCATGAATGCAATGGCCTTTTATATATTTTCCTCCATGGGGTTTTGTATAGAGAATGTGATCCAAGATCATCTGAAATAAATTCTTGAATAAAAACTAGAATTTATATTTGTTTCAGCTATATAATTAAAGGAAAGTATTATTTTCTTTAATTTGGCAGAAGACTTAGAAATCTGCATTATGCTTTTAGGAATTTTTTAACAAACCTATTAAAGACAAGAGAACCCCCGAACTACCACAGTGAAAATAAATGCACAAAATGAATCCATTATACAACACTCACAAAGCACTGTTTACCAATAATTAACAAATCCAATGATATTAAGAACTTAGCCCCCTCTAATGGAACAGACCACAGGGAAATATCAAAGAAGTGCTAACAGCTGGCTTGTTAATATACTCAGTCTTTTTTCTTTTACAAGGAAAAAAAAACAAATGGGAAAGCACAAAAGCCATCATACAGTAGTTATGTTTAAGATTAGCCGGAAGAAGTGAAGTACTGACTAGATTGATCACATAAACTTATTCCAGATCATAAAGTCTAATATTGGATAACAGGTTTGAAAATATTATCAGTGTAAGAAGTGCTAATATTTAAGAACTGATTTTATTCTTTAGCAAGTACTTTACTAAGAGGAAGTCCCAGTCACAGATCCTGACTGAGGGAGGAGCATTTATCTCGTTAAGTCACTGCTACACACCATCTGTTTCAAACCCAGATGAACAAGCCCTTCAAATAGCAAAAAGACCATGAAGAATGACAAATGTTACCTGTGTTTTTTATATCTTATATATATTTTTATATCATATCTTTTTACATCTTATATATATTTTTAGATCTTTTTTTCAGCCATTGTGAATATATCTGAACAGGTGAAAATGAAGGCCAAGTTCAATGCTAATCCTATCAAGAGGACTAAGCAGTTCTGTCTTTTGGATTCCCTTTCCCCTTTATCAACACCTAGAAACTCAAATCAGGTCTCTTCTGAAAAGTCACATGATCAAGGAAGGCTTTCCTGATGCTCAGGCTTGGAAATCTCCCTGACTACACATATTGCATATTGCCTGGATCATGACACATGTAAATTTCCAGGGTGCTAAGACAACATTTATCTTTGGCATAGTTCCATTCTTTCCAATATCCCGAGGAGTGCCTGGCACATGATAGATATTCAATCAGTATTTGTTACATAAATGAACAAATGAATGAGTGAAAACTTAAATGGTAATGATTGCATTTTCTAGCATTACCTTAAACTAGGTAGAGATTTTTTAGATGATATTTGATGTTATTAACTGAGAAGATGCCTTTAGAAACACTTTTTAATCAGCAGAACTTCATGCTTATTAAGCCTAATATAGATATCCTGCATTGTATAACATGCCAAGGGTCTCAAAGACACATCTATCTCAGTTGCACCCAATTTATTTAATGTGTACATACATGTGCCCAGGTGTGTGTGCACTCCTGGCATGCAAACATGGCAGCTGAATCCCCTCACAAATCCTTGCATTAAGGATACTTAAGTTCCTGAAAGGTTATTTATGGAAGATTCCTTTCTGAGTTGTTGTAATGGCTCATTCTGAGAGGTTACATATATCTCCTGAAATTTGAGACACAGTTTTAGATCTGAAGCTAATCCAACTAATTATTATGAATCTGGAAATCATCCTTTGAACCACCTCCTTCCAGCTGTTTTTAGTAATAATTTTCCTAATCCTATTAGACCACCTTCCCTCTGCTAACAAATCATGATGAAACACAGGATCCAGGCTGAAAGAATCTTCCATATATATGTGCACATCTGAGGCTATTGTAGTCTGGCAAATAAAATTTAAGGCAAAGGACTGGTAAAATCCAATTCTACTAAACGGTGAAGCATTATGATTTATTACCTTATACTTTGTGTAGTAATCAAACTACTTCAGTTTAAGTATGTCTGAAACAAGTATATAAAATTCAAAGTTAATGTTCACCTGCCTTCATGAATACTAAATGGCTTAGATAGTAAAATAATATGAGAAAGGGGGGAAATAGTTTAAAATACCATTAACCTTTACTTCTATTTCATTGTTTGGTGTCAGGGTGGACTCGATGTAGTTTTCAGCTTTTAGCTGATTTGTTTTTTGAATAGTGATAGCATAATGAATTGAAAATGTGTGAAACACTGTATTAGTCTCATTTTGGAATAAGTATGCATTGGTATTTAATTTAACTGACATATTGCTCTTCAATTTATTTTTAGTTTCAAGAAAAAAATCTAAAATTTGAAATGCATATAAGCAGTCAATTAGTATATTTTTATGTTACATATTATAGACAGTAAAAAATATATAAGAACCATGAGAAATCACTTTGTACTTTAGTACACAATTTACTGGAAAGACAACTATGCACATGGATATGATCAGCATCACATGGTTTTAAACAGATACACACAGCACTTTAGCTCACCACAATAGCAATGGAAGGTGAATATGAAAAAGTACAGTTGTATACTATGTACTACAGTTAATTTTATGCAGTTATGATTTAATATTGCATCTTTATGTTTGTTTATATTTCTCTGGTCTGCAAATACCACCCATCTATGTTTTGTGCTGACAAAAATTTTGAGAAATTTTAACTTTTTATAGTAGATTTGTGTATACCTTATGGTACTAAATGGGCTCAGATACTCTCCAGTTGGGAAGAAAAGCATCCTCAACCACCACCACCTCCTCCCTGACCACACTGGATCTTAGCACCTGATCCTTTTCCAAAACAGCTGAGCCCCGATACCTGATACTTTCTCACTACATTTAATTTTGCTTAGGATCAATACTTAGTATGATACCAAATAAAATAGAGGGTGCTGATGAAAGAAGTGAACTCATAAAGAAATGATTAAATAGGAAAGGACGTTTCAATTATGTCTAAGTCCTATGTATTAGAAGTAATGGAATAAAAACTGAATGAGTACTATGTGGACTAATAAAATTAAGCTTTCAGGGGTGAAGCAATTCCTGGTGATGATTAAATAAGTTTGAAATCATGAAAATGTGCTGTGAAAATGGAGACATGATTCCAGAACTTTGAATGTACTCAATTAATCAAGTAGCAACCAACATGCTGGCAGAATTCGAGACTCAAGGAAACCTGTGACTTCGATGTCACAGACACCAGTTAATTGATCAAGTTATTTGAAAGTAGGCAAAACTTGAATGGTGTAGAAGGTAATAGCCAGATAGCCAGAATTCAAACAGGAGAGACATTAGATCTGGGAAGTCAGAGCAATGGACCAGTGACTAGAGAGCCACAGATTTTTTAATAGTGCAGAATGGTAGAAAGTCATTTTTATCAAACAGAGAGAAAGCACAATCCACTGTAAAGCAAAGTGAGTTCTTTAGGGATGGCCAAGTTTCCATAATGGAAAGGAAGTAGAAGGAGTTTTCTGTGATGAAAATGAGAGAATGGAGGATGCTAGTGACACTGTTTGGTGTCCCAACTCTATCCTCTTGACATGTCTCTGAGCGAACACTGCAAATATCCACAGCCCTTACGTGAAAGCCCAGCAACCTTACCTTCATAGGGTTTCTAGATTTACTAATAAAAATACAGACTGGTCAGTTAAATGTGAATTTAAGGTAAGTAATATTTTTAGTAAAAGCTTGCCCTATACTATTTTGAAACATACTAAAATAATTCATTGTCTGAAATTCAAACTTAATTGGGTGTCTCCAACAGGAATAAACTCAACTATTCTCCACCACCCCTCTGTGAGATTAGGTGAGACCCCATCATTGTATGAAAATGGATGCCTGGTTGTCATCTCTTCTCTCCATGGAGCTTCCTCCATCCTCTTACAGGGAGGTCTCTCTCCGTATCTCTTCATTAGTGAGCCACATTTACAGGACTCCTCTAAGAGTTTGCTCCTGTTGACTTTGAATTATGACAGAGAGTTTATTTAAAGTCAGACCAAATAAATCATTAAAAGATTTTGAGGGAGATATTGGGACCAAGGGGTCAGAAAGGAGGCAAAGGGAAGGGAGATTGTCTCAGTTTGACAAATGAGGAAATCATCACTTGGAAAAACTTAACTTGTCAAGTTAATACAATTAGAAAGTGGCAGTGTTGAGGTTCTGATATAAATCAGGCAGGTGCCAAAACCTTTGCAAGTCTCCACACAACGCTCCTTCTCTGAGGTAGAGTAACAGCACATGTAAGGGGTTGAGTATGAGACCCCTTCTACAAGACCACTGAGCTCCACCCACACAGTAGAAATAATACTGTCATGGGAAGGTTCCTGGGTTCTATTTTGTGGCATGCCTCAGAGAAAGAGAGCAGAGCAACAACTGAATTCAGGGTCCGAGGCCTTGAAGAATCATGTCTGTACAGTCAGAGTCCAGAGCAGGGGGTCTTCTAGGTGTTCTGGGTGCTGAAGTCCCTAGTGGCACTTCTCAGTGATGCCAGCGAGGCCCGAGTTGGTGGAAATCGGCCTTGCAAATGCCCTTAATGTAGAACACATAACCGCTTTCAGATGATTTCCCAACAGGAATGACTGACTTATATGCTTATCTGCATACTTTTCTCTCTTTTTATTTTAAATTTAACTGTGAAACACATTCAGAGTTAAAAAAAAAATCACAATAATTTTTAGATGAGAGCATGAAGACACTATTTCAAAAGAAAACTACAGTTGCTTAAAGGTGCCTTGGTGATTTATATAACACTCTTTGCGATTTCTTGACTACAATCTAGTTTTTCTTTTATTCCTATTAATACACATTTCTTAAATATGAAATACTAGTGATATTTAATAAGTAATAATAATTTGTATTTTTCAATTGGGAGGGATTAAATGTTTGGTGAATATGAGACTGGGGGATATAAAATATATCTTTGGCATTTGGACAGCTGTGGCTCCAAAATTTGGTGTTAAGAGGCAAGCAAAGAGTGTTTTATTGCCAGTATCTAAAACAAATTTTATTGGAAACTTTTATGTTTGTAGGTTTGAGTAGTTTTTATAGTGAAGAGTTCTGAAAACTGTCATAAAATTTTGCCTTGGGGGTTATGATTACATTTGTATCTTTCCCAAACTTATATAAATAAAAAAGACAGTTTTTACTGTGAAAGCTTAAAAGGTTAGAGAGGTATTTGGTCTGTGATGAACCTTTTATAGGTTTGATGTTGTAGGAATTTATTTTAAAATATCAATAAAAATACAACTTTAAAGAGATTGCAAGAAATGTGACGTCAAAGTTTCCATTCAAACAGACTCACTAAAGGTAATTAATTTATCATACTGTCTGAGCTATCTCTAATTTTAGCTGATGCCACAATTTTACATGATTGGCATACATAATTTACAATGGTTTTTGATAGATAGATACTATTAGGAGGTAGAATTTTCCTTGTTAGGCTCTTAAAGTGTAGACCAGACAATCACTGCACTGGAAATTATAGAATAGATCAAATCATCTTTGAGGAGATCAGGTGAACCCTAAGGTCCCTTTCCAAACCAGAAAATGTGGTTTTTAAACTTTAAAGGGGTGATCTTTTAAGCATACTTTGTGGAAATGACCCCTACCTCTCCCTTCTTCCTTCATACTATAGGTCATATCTTACAAAAATAGGTTTTATGCCAAAGCAGAAGAAGAGGAAGAAGAAAGAAAGAAGGGGAAAAGGAAAGAGAAATGAAATATGTATAGTGTAAACTATGTGTCACACATGTTGTAAGATAACTTGTGTAAAGGAGGAGGTATTTCCTCATTTTCTAAATGATGCACCTGAGTTAATACAGAGCTAAAATTCACACCTGAGTCTTCTTGGTACCAACACTTCTACATTTCTCCATTATACTAACTTTTAAAATTGTATTACTTGGAATGAAAGGTGAAGTAAGGATGAGGAAGTGTTAACGCTGTGAAACAGGTTACCTATTCATTAAGACTCTCAGATAATATTAACTTGGGCATCAAAGAGGTTGTCTGGATTTTTTGGGTCAGTTAGATAATCAACAGATGTCTCTTAGGCATTGATTGTGTGTCAGACACTGTTCTGGGCATTGAAGTAAATAGAATTCTTGTTTTTAGAATGCTTACTTTTTATAGGCGAGTAAAGATGGTGGAGGATGTATACAAGAAACATAAATAAAACAATTCCAGATCTTAATAAGTGCTTTGTAGTCTGTGGGGTGGGGGCAATGTCAAGAGTCACTTTTTGTTTTGAAGAGAAAAAATTAGATAATGTCATGAAGTCCACTTAGAAGTGGCCGTCAGGGAAAAGTTCTTTCAGGTGAGTCACATTAGTTGAGATCTGAATTGAAGACTCAGCATAAGATTTGGGATAAAATCATTGCCATTCAAGAACCAGAAATTAACAAAACTCTATGCTGGGACCATCCCTGGCAGATTCGCAGGACAGAAAGTGTAGCTGGTATGAGAAGACAATGGAAGGAGTGACAACTTTAGAAGTAGTCAGGGGTCAGTATTTAGTACCTTGTAGACGTTCTTCTAATACAACGAGAAGGCTCTGGAGGAGTTCAAGTAAGTGAGAAATCATGGGTATTATTTCCTCTTTGAATGAACATTCTGTTCTGTACACTATAGAGAAGCAAGAACAGCTTCATGGGGAGCAGATAGGAGACTGTTGCAATTAATTATGTAGACCAGAGATAGACCAGGAAAGGTGTACTAGGAGAGCAAGCAGTAGTCAGATTGTGAGATATATTTTGGACAAACGCTTGTCATATGAGGAGTAGCAAAAAGAATAACGAAAGATTTGTAGGTTTGGTTACCTAATTATATGAGCTAAATCAAAGACATTTTTAAAATGGAAAAAATATATAGATGGAAAGGAAGACAGAATTGCAAGATGAGATGGGAATTGACAGTTCTGTTTTGGTAGAGCTTAAATTCAAGCAAAAGCACACTGACTTTTAAACAAAAAAGTAAATTGGTTTTGTTAATAGTGAGATAAATGCAAATTAAAACTACAGTAAGATTTTATCTCACTCCAGTCAGAGTGGAAATTATCAAGAATACAAGCAACAATAAGTGTTGGTGAGAATGTGGTAGAAAAGGTAAACCCATACATTGTTGGTAGGACTGCAAATTAGTGCAACCACGATGGAAAGCAGTATGGAGATTCCTCAAAAAACTAGGAATGCAACCACCATTTAACCCAGGTATCCCACTCCTTGGCATATATCCAAAGAATTTAAAATCAGCATACTACAGTGACATACTACATACTACAGCTACATCAGTGTATAGCAGTACAATTCACAATAACTAAGTTATAGAGCCAAACGAGCTGCCCTTCAACAGATGAATGGATTAAAAAATGTGGTATATATGCATAATGGAGCATTACTCAGCCATAAAGAAGAATGAATGTATGATATTTGCCAGTAAACGGATGGATCTGGAGACTATCATGCTAAATGAAATAAGCCTGTCTCAAAAACCTGAAGGTCAAAATGTTTTTTTCTGATACGTGTAAGCTAACCCACAATAAGAGGATGAGGGAAATAAAAGTTCAGTGAATTAGACAAAGGGGAATGAAGGGAAGGGAGGTGGGGAAGGAATAGGAAAGATAGAGGAATCAATCTGACATAACTTTCCTGTGTTCATGTATGAATACCACAGTGACTCTCACCATCATGTACATCCACAAGACTTGGGTTCTAATTAGAATAAGATTATATTTCATGCTAGTATAATTTTCATCAAAATGGACTCTCATGTTTTTATTGTTCCTAAAAATAATCAATAAAATAAAATTTCATAAAAGAGCTGGAGGGGCTGAAGGTGACAAGAAAGGTTGAGCCTGGTTTGTTGACAGCATTGAAAGCCAAGCTATGAAGTTTGGGCTTAATCTTGTAAATGGCAGGGGAGCTCATAAGAATTCTTTTTCAAGAAAATTATATAATTAAATTTGTGTTTTAAACAGTTGTGGAGACTGGAATGGAGAGGAAATAAGGATAAGAACTACAACTTAGGAGTCTCTTATGGTAATTCAGCACATAGTGAAGAAATTACCCCATCAAAGGGAATGGAAAAGAGCAGTGAGAAATGGCATCATGAACTGGTGCAATATCAGCCCAGGTGTCAGTGATTGGAGGTGATGGGGTGCGGGAGCTGCACCTTGGCTGGGTTTGATACCCTAGTCTTAGAAAGAGAAGATACAGGAGGAGGCAGGAAGAGGAAGGAGAAACATTTTCTCAGAGATTATAATTTTGGTTTAGAATGTGCTGAATTTAAGGTGCTTAGGCTATTTGTGGCATCTTCCGTGTTGATCTTTTTCAGTCGATAGCTGAACTATAATATTCTTAGAGCAGTTGGGTACAGAGATCAAAATGAGGTAGTTATCATCTTAGATGTGCTAGCTGAGGTTATGGAAGTAAACTGAAGGTGATGCTACAAAATTTAGGGGAAATGAATTTGGGGTATGCAGTAAGTGATGTCTGGGATTGTCATGCCATTCCCTGAGTGACATCTTTACAGAGTGAAATAGTAAGCATCAAAGCTACTCAGAAAATACAAGGCAACAAAGGAAATTTCCCTGGAGTGTGTCTCATTTTCTGTTGGCCTATTTGCACTTTCTCCTCCTCTCTCACCCCCTTGCTTTATCCTCTTACCATACAACCCCTTATTCAAAGTATCTCTCTCCCTTCTCTTCAGTTCATTCTCTCCTTCCTCCATGTGCACATCACTCTTCACGTGTATCTAAGCATCTTACAAGGCACTCAGCCTTTTCACTTCTTTCGGTGGTAAAAATCTCTTAAATAATATTAAGGCTATAGGAAAAAAACTACCTTTGAATCAACCTTGTACAGATGAATGGGGAAGTTGGCATGGTTTACTGGAAAGATCAGAGAATATGTTTCCAAATCACCTGCGTTTCAAATCCAGCATTTTTACTTAATAATAGTATGAACTAGGTAATTTATGCTAATCCCTTTGAATCTCTGTACTTCTCATACGAATGCACATCTCATAGGACTGTAACAAATATCAAATGGAATGATACATGTGGATATGTTATATAGAAGAAGGCTGTGCCTTTTACGTTGTCTCCTCCTCTGTGGCTTACTCAATAAATGTTTGTCAAATGAATGATCACCTCTCCTCTGGATTCTTAGATCTGCCCCTCTAGATCTGTCAGTCTCTATAAAATTGATATTTGAAGACTTTATAGCTGCCAGAATTTCTGACCTTAGGTATATTTTTTAAAACCTTTTCATTTTTTTGGTTGCATTAACTTTTGTCTTAAACAATAATTTCATTAAATTATTATATAAAATGTGTATCACACAGTTGTTATTAAACCAACAATAATATTCACTTGTTTGCTTATGATGCTGCCTTTTCAATAATCTTGGTTTTCCTTCTTCTGCAAATATTTTTTTCATTCACTTTTCAACTATATTCAGAGACATAAAATATTTAAAATACCCTATATAAAACTAAACATAAATGTATAGCAACCAGAGAAGGCTATCATTTAGTTATGTTCTCATTCAGCTATGATTTTTATATGGTCTACTAAATTGTGTTTACCTTCTAACATTTTTCCTTACTGTAAAATATTCAGAATTGATTTAGAGGCTTGTCTTAAAACCTTGAAACATGAAAACCATGATTATTTTGTAGATGCTATTAATGGAACTTTCTATATAATTATATGACCACAAGAAGAGCATTGTATTATAGCTTGTAGCTTTCTTGCCTTTTCTGTCAAATACAGTAAAGCCCCACTGTAAGGGATGCTATTAGACTTGGTTATATTTCAGTCAAGATTTACCATAAACAAATGGGGGGGATTAATAATGACGGAAACATAATACTGGACTATAGACTTCATGAAAGCAAAGGCAATGCCCTATATTTTTGCTTTTATATTCGCAAGACCTAGCATAAAATCACCCAGAAAAACTCATGTTAAACTAATAAATGTTATATGCAGCAACTAGAGAGTGATTTTACAAATATCACTTAGTGCAAATAAGTATTATTTCCTCACATTTATTTTCCACTGGCTTCTTGTTGTCCCTTCTAAGTTCATTCTATTCCAGGATCTTTATCCTGACCAAAATAGAAATTAAACACTTATTTGTACACATGTATATTGTCTGCCTCTCTTAGTAGAATTAGGGTCAGTATGGGCAGGAATCCTGCCTGTACAGATGACTATTACTTACCGAAACTTACAGGAGAATCCAGAAAATATTAGGTACTTATAAAACTTGTTGAATTGAGAAATGAATTCATGATTTTTGTGTTTTATTTATCTCCTGGTAATCCTGGAAGATCTTTGAGAAGTTAAATCCTGTATCTCATCTGTCTATAGCAGAGACAGAGTCACTGAGAAAATATTTAAATTGACCATTTACAGGTTATTTGTTCTAATTCAGGCATTTGCATCTCTCATTTAGCCCTTGAAAGAACTTTCTCAGGTAGATATTATTATTCCCATTTTAATGATAAGGAAATAGATTCAGAAAAATAAGTAATTTCCTAAGAATATTAAGTTAATGCCAAGATGGTACTCAAAACCTGTTTATTTTCTCAAAACTCCATGCTATCTATCACTAAGCTATATTCTGTAGACTATGGAATACTTTACAACCCTCCTGATTGGACAGTTGCACTTAATTTCTCTCTTATCATCCAATAGCAAAATTGTCCAGTCTTCCTAAAACTAAACTGCAATCCATGCTGCATTCAGGAATGCTCTTATATTTGGAGCATCCTTTCCATAGTCTCTAAAACTATCAGACTCTAAATAGCTTTCCAGCACCTAGGGTCTCCCGAATTTTCTTCTACTGTAATTCTTTCATCTGGAACACTTTCCTACCAAATCTTAACTGTCTGACTTAAGTCTGTCTAAAGTTTAGTCAAGCTCTAAAGATTGCAAAGTTTGTCTTGGTCAGCACAAATAGGTGATTGTCAATGTATATCAAGTATTTCTATTTGTAAAGTGGATAATAATTATGGCTTTATTTAATATTGGTAAACAACTTTGTGTTTTTATTTTTTTTTATTTTGAGTTTGCCTTATTCTATGATCATTACTGTAGTTCAAAAGATGAAATAATGATCATGAAGCACTCTGAATGCCCCATTCCTCCATTCCAGAATTTATTATTTAGTGAGGGCTCTTTGGTAGCCAAGTTCCTCACCTTGTCAACAAGCCCAAAGGATCAGCTTTCAAGTGAACACTCCAGGACTTCTTTATGACAGTTCTGTGGATGTAAAGGATATTTCAGAAAACTAAAATTTGCATACTTCAGAAAACAGCAGTTGTTATTGACTTCAATAGCTGGGTTCCTTTATGTTTTGAATATAGAAGTTTATAGGACCTTATTTTAAATATCCTGGTGGAATTTATCCATTCACCAAATGTGTTTGACAAATATGATAAAAGACAAGAGAGACTTAGCTCAGCAGACATCTGAGAAAACTCTTCTAAAGTAGAGAGAACAGCAGTGCCAAGTCCCAAAGGTGGGATCATACCTGGTGTTCCTAGAATAACAGGAATTTAGTGTGGCTACACCCAGAGAGGGAAAAGGAGTAGTGTATGCAGATAGGTAGCATAGAGTTCTAACTTTTGAAAGGACTGCATAGACCCTAGGGCCCAAGTGGAAACTAGGAGAACTGCTAACTGATTATTGAGGTAAATTACCCTTTAAAGCAATTGCATATTGCAGAAGCAAATACTTTTTTTGTACATGGACCACTTCTTAAATTATGTGTTTTATGAATTCTGGTAGTTTGGGTATATAATATGTTTTATAAGCATTTATAGGATATTGAAAAACTGGATATCTACAAACAGAAGAATGAAATTGAATATACCATACACAAAAATTAATTCAAAATGGAAAAGACTGACACATAACATCTGATACTAAAAATTCTAGAAGAAAACAAGGGAAGATCTCTTTGACATTGGCCTCAGGACTGAATTTTTGGGTATCACACCAAAAGTTTAGGTGACAAAAGCAAGAGTAAACAAGAGGGACTGCATCGAACTAGAAAGCTGCACAGCAAAGGAAATGGCAGAAAGAAAAGACAGCCTCGGGCTGGAGGAAAATACTTGCAAGTCATCTATCTGACAAGGGGTTAATATCCAAAAATATGTAACCACATACAACTCAACAGCAAAAAGAAATTTGATTTTAAAATGGGAAGAAGGACATGAATAAACATTTCTCCAAAGATTTTTCTTTACTTTTTTACTGGTGCATTATAACTATACATAACAGTGGGAGTCATTGTACGTATTTGTGCACACACCACAGAATTTATGGATCCCATTTCCCAGTAGCTGCCCTTTCCCTCCCCTCTTCCCTCCCCCTGTACAGCTTCTCTGCTCTACTGATCTCCCCTCCATTATTATCACTGTTGTTATTGTTATTTTAATTAGTGCATCATGATAACATAATATGCAGTATTTATTATTATATATTCATACTTGGACATATCATAATTTGGTAGATATCCCTAGCACTTCACCATGCCTCCATTTCCCTCCCCTTGGATCCCCTTTCTCTACTGTATTTGTCCCCCTTCTATTTTTATGACATCCCCCTTTTTAATTCTCTTTCTCTCTCCCTCTCTCTCCATTTCTAGTTTCTGCATGTGAGAGAAAACATTCAATTCTTGACTTCCTCAATGTGGCTTATTTCACTTAGCATGATGTTCTCTAGTTCCATCCATTTACCAGAAAATGACACAATTTCATCCTTCCAAATAAGATTTTTTAAAAAAATGACCAATAGGTATATGAAAGGGTGTTTATCATCACTTAACATCAGGAAATTACAAATCAAACCCACAATGAGATAGAACCTCAAAGCAGTTAGGGTGGCTATTATTGAAAAGAGAGGACAGATGTTGGTGGAGGTATGAGAAAAGGGAATTATTGTACACTGTTTATGGGAATGTAAATCAGAGCAGGAATTCTGAATAACAGTATGAGGTTACTCAGAAAAGTAAAGCCTATGACCTAGCAATCCTCTGCTGGATCTATATCCAAAGAAAATAAAATAAGCACCTGGTAGAGAAATCTTCATTCCCGTGTTCCTTGTGGAATTATTCACAATAATGAGATATGAAAACAATCTATCAACAAATAAATGAAGAAAGAAATTGTGATAGATATAAATATACATAATAAAATATTACTCAATCTTTTAAAAGGAGGGGATTCTGCCATTTGTGACATAATGGACAGAACTGGAGGACATTATTCTAAAAGAAAGAAGCCAGGCCCAGAAAGAATGATTTCACAAGTGAAATCTAAAGTAAATAAATAAATAGGTTGATTATATAAAAACAGGATAAAATGATTACCAAGGGTGAGTATAGGGGGAGAAAATGGGGTCCTGGGTGTACCCTTTGTTTTGAAAATAGTCTCTTTTCAATGTTGAATTGACTTGGCTTCTTTAAAAAAGAATACAGTTAGACTGATAATGTGGCTCTATGTATGGACTCTATTTTGTTCTATTGATCAATATCTGTATACCAACACCATGATATCTTGAATACTAAGTCTTGAAATCAGATAGTGTAAATTCTTCTGCTTTGTTCTTGTTTGAGGTTCTTTTGCTAAACAAGACTCTTTGCATCGTCATATATATTTTAATTGGCCTTTGAATTTAAAAAAACTGATGGAATATTTTCAGGATAGCATGGAATTTGTAGATCAATTTGGAGAGAATAGGCACTACTAAATTTCATGAATTTTGTATGCATTTTAAAAGTACATTTATCAATGTTTGTGTCTTTAAATTATAGTAACTATATTCTTGAGTATAATTGTATACATTAGTGCAAAATATAAATGATATATCATTTGAAATTATATCATTGAAATGGTGTTTAGTTTCACTTTCTAATTGTTTTCTATTAGTCTATAGAAATAAACATTTAAGTTTTCACATTATTGTGTAACCTATGACCTTGTTATATTCAATTATAAATTCTGGTACTTTTCATTTTAAAGATTTCTTAGAAAATTTTATGTTAATAATAATTTTGTTTATGAATAAAACGTCTCACTTTCCAATTTGTTTTGCATTTCTTTTTCTTGCCTTTTGCATTGTCTGGAACTTTCAATATAAATTTTGTTACAGAGTGGTGTTCTTGGCTTGCTTTTTATGGTAAAGTATTGAATAGCCTAGCATTACATATTATATTAGTTATAGATTTTTTAGATGATCTAGTGAATTTAAGTTTCTGTCATTTCCTAATTTTCTGATAAATGTTATTATAAATATTGATTTTGTCATTTTTTTCTATATCTATTAAAATGATAATATAGTGTTTTTAACTTTACTCTGCAAGTATGATGGATTACATTTTTGGATATTCCCATTTTCACCTAGCCATGTATTCACAGGGTAAAATCCACTTGTACCAGATATAATACTCTTTTATATATTTCTCTGTTTGATGCTGATATTTTATTGAGGGTTTTGGCACCATGTTCATGAAAAATTTTCTATGTTTTTGTTTTGTTTTGTTTTGATATCATGGTTATGTTAACTTTTAACAATGATTTGACAAGGCTGTGTTCTCTTGCTATTTATTCTATGAATGAGCTTAAGGTATTTCCTTTTGAAATCTTTAGCAGAGTTTACTAGTATAACAATTTGGCATTCAGTTTTTCTTGTGAGATTTCTGATTATGAACACAATATCTTAGTAGGGACAAGCCTATTTGAATTTCCCAAGAAATTCTCCTATTTTACCTAAGACAGTGAACTTACTGACATAATGTTCAAAATGTTTCACTGTTTTGTCTTTGTAATATATGTAGGATCTAAGCGAGATCCCGCCTACCTATGATGCTAATTGAAGTTTCTCTCTTTTTTCATTTTTCTTTCTAGGAGCCTGTCAATTTTATTAGTCCAATAAACATTGTTAACTAATATTTGACTACATCTATCACTCACCTATTTTCAGTTTAATTGATTTATGCTTTTATTGCCATTATTTTCTTCCTTCCACTTACTTTTGGCTTAACTTTTGGCTTATAAATGCTGGCACTTTTCATTTTAAAGATTTCTTAGAAAATTTTATGTTAATAATAATTTTGTTTATGAATAAAATGTCTCACTTTCCAATTTGTTTTACATTTCTTTTTCTTGCCTTTTGCATTGTCTGGAACTTTCAATATAAATTTTGTTACAGAGTGGTGTTCTTGGCTTGCATACCTCTACCCATCAACCATCCTTCTTCCATCCCTTTATCCCCAACACGCTTTCCTGTCTTTAGTAACCACCATTCTACTCTCTATATTTTGGAGATTTTAGCTTCCAAATATAAGTGAGAACATATAGTATTTGTATTTCTGTGCTTGAATTTTTTCACATAACCTAATAATGTTCTTCAGTTCTGTTCATGGTACTGCAAATGGCAAAGTTTCATTCCTTTTTGTGCCCAAATAACATCTGTTGTTCACATATATCACATTGTTTCCCATTCACTGTTAATTTGTACTTAGGCTGATTCTGTACCTTGGCTATTGTGAATAGTACAATAAATATAGGTATTTCCTTAACATATCAATTTCAATTCTTTTGGGATATATCTCCAGTAGTAGGACTGCTAGATCATATGGTAGTTCTGTTTCTAGTTGTTTTTTTTTTTTTTTTTTTTTTTTTAGCAAAACTACATACTGTTTTCCATAATGGCTGTACTAATTTACATTATTGTCAAGAGTTTATTTTCTCCATGTCCTAACCAGCATTTGGTATTTTTGGTCTCTTTGATGATAGTCATTCTCATAGGTGTGAGATGATATGTCATTGTGGTTTTGATTTTCATTTTCATGAAAATTAGGGGTACTGAGCATTTTTTTTTCTATACATGTTGGCCATTAGTATATTGTCTTTTGAGAAATACCTATTTCAGGTCATTTTCCTATCTTTAAAGGATTATTTGAATATTTTTATCAAGTTATTTGAATTTTTCTATATTCTGGAAGTTAATTACTTATTAGATGAATAGTTTGTATATATTTTCTCTCATTCAGTAGGTTGTTTTTTCACTTTGTTGATTGTTTCATTTGCTATACAGAAGATCTTTAGTTTGAATAGGATCCCATTTGTTAATCTTTGCTTATGTTGTTTATGCCTTTGGTGTTGCATCTAAAAAATCTTTGTCCAGACCAACGTCCTTAAGCATTTTCTTTTAATAATTTCATAGTTTGGGGTCTTATGTTTAAGTGTTTGATTCATTTTGAGTGATTTTTATATGTGGTGAGAGCTGAGGGTTTAGTTTCTTTGCATATGAATATCCAGTTTTCACAGCACCATTTATTGAAGACTTCACTTTCTCCAGTGTGTATTCCTGCTGTCTTTTGAAGATAAATTGGTTGTAAACAGTGGATTTATTTCTGGATTCTCTATGCTTTTCCATTTGACTATATCTCTGATTTTATACCTATCCCATGTTGTTTTTGTTGTTAGCTTTATGGTATGTTTTCAAGCTGGTACTGTAATCCCTCCAGCTTTGTTCTTTTTGCTAGGGATGGATCTGTCTATCTGGAGTCACTTATGGTTCAATTCAAATGTTAACAATTCTTTTTCTATTTCTGTGCAGAATGTTATTAGAATTTGAATAGGAATTGCTCTGAATCTGTAGATCACTTCGGGTAGTATGGACATTTTAACAATATTAGTTCTTCAAATTTATTTCATCCATGAACACTGGAGGTCTTTCTATTTGTTTTTGTTTGTTTGTTTGTTTCTCTCTTCAATTTTCATCATCAGAGTTTTGTAATTTTCATCTTATAGATCACTGACTTCCTATGTTAAATTTATTCCTTGGTAGTTTTTTTTGTTTTGTGGCTATCAAGAGTAGGATTTCTTTTTAACTTTGCTATTGCTATATAAAAAAATATACTGGTTTTTATATATTGATTTTGTATTCTGCAAACTTACTGAATTCATTTATTAGTCCTAACAGTTTTTGATGAAGTTTTTAGGTTTTTCTAATTATAAAGTAATGTCATCTAAAAACATGAATAATTTGCCTTTTTTTGTATTTGTATAGTCTCTGTTTTTTTTATTACCTTACTGCTCTGGTTAAGACTTGTAATAATACACTTAAAAAGGGTGTCCACCTTCACCACTCTTATTTAATTTCAGCTTTTTCAATATTCTGTATGATTTAGGCTGCAGATTTATAATATGTAACCCTTAATGTGTTGAGGTACATTCCTCCTGTGCCTAATTTTTGAGGATTTTTATCATGAAGGAATGTTGAATATTATCAAATATGTGGCTTTTTGCCTCTGTTGAGATGATCATATGATTTTATCCTTCATTCTGCTTATGTGATGGGCTATGATTGTTGATTTGTGTATGATAAAATATATTTTGTGCCCTAGAGAAAATCCCCCTGATCATGGTGCATAATATTTTTATGTGCTATTGGATTGAATTTGCTGGTATTTCATTGAGAATTTTTTCATCTGTGTTCATCAGTGATGTTGGTCTATAGAGCTGCTTCATGGTAGTGTTTTTGTCTGCTTTGGTGTCATTCATATTGGTCTCTTAAAGTGAACTCCCTCATAGTACTGCTTTTGATGTATCCCCCAGGTTTTGTATATTGTTTTCATTTCCATTCATTTTAAGACTTTCTAAAATTTCCCTTTTCATTTTTTCATTGACCCACTTATCACTCAAGAGAATGTTTAATTCCCATGTATTTGTACAATTCATAAGGTTCTTATTATTGATTTCTAGTTTTAGTCCACTGTAGTCAAATAAGATATACAATATGATTTTCATTTTATTGAATTTGTTAAGACTCATTTTTTGGACTAATATACGGTCTATCCTGGAGAATGTTCCATCTGCTGGTGAGAAGAATGTGTATGCTACAGTTATTAGATAAAATGTTCTGAAGATATCTGTTAGGTCCCTTTGGTTTATAGTATAGGTTACCTTATTTTTTCTTTGTTGATTTTTTCCTAGATGGTCTGCCATTAATAAAAGATAGTATTGAAGTCCCAAACTATTATTGTATTAGAGTTTGTTCTTTAAGATTTAATAATGCTTGCTTATATAAAATTATATGCTCCAGCATACCAGCATAGGGAACATATATTTTGTTATTTCCTCTTGTTGAATTGATCCCATTATCATTATATAATGGCTTTATCTCCTTTTGAAGTTGTCCATATAAAGTCTATTTTATCTGATATAAATATATCAGATATATGTTTGCTTTTAGTTTCCATTTGCATGGTGGACCTTATTGTATTTCTTTATTTTCAGTGTATGAATGTCATTACTGGTGAAACAAGTTTCTTACAGATAACCTATCATTGGTTTGTCTTTTTGAAATGAACTTAGTCTATGTCCTCTAATTGGGGAATCTGATTCATTTACATTCGAGACCATTATTGAATAAGAAAAAACATCATGCTCTTTACCATTCTGTTAATTTTATTCTGGTTGTGGAGTATATTCTTTGTACTTGTCTTCCCTTATTGTTCATCATTGTGGTTTGATAGTTTTCTATATTAATAGAGTTTAATTATATTGTTTCTTTTTTATGTATTTGCTATACTGTTGAGTTTTATACTTTCATGTGTTTTCTTGATGGAAGTTATTATCTTTTTATTTCCATTGTAGGATTTCCTTAATTATTTCTTGGAGGTCTGGTCTAGGAATAACCTCAGGTTTTGCTTGTTTTCTGCTGAGAAATCTGCCATTAGTCTAATGGACATTCACTTGTAACCTACTTGATGCTTTTCTCTTGCTGTTTCCAGAATTCTCACTTTTTTTTTTTTTTTGTATTTTTGAACATTTTTCCTAAAGAAAATTTTTTTGGTCTACTCTGTTGGGAGTCCTTTGAGCTTCATGGAAAGTTTTCAGTTAGTATTTAGTTGAATAAATTTTTTATGCCTTTTCCCTTCTTCTGGAGCACCAATAATCCCCTGCTTAATGGTGTCCAAAAAGCCTCAAAGAATTTTCATTCTTCTTATCATTGTTTTTATTTTGCTTTTTCATTAATTTGTGTTGTTTGAAAGACATATTTTCAAGCTTGGAATTTCTGCTGCCTGATTAATTCTGCTGTTAAGTCTTTCCACTGTATTTTTGTTCCATTTAATTAAGTTTTTTTTTTTAAGTCCCTACACTTCTTTTTCTTTTATTATTTCCATCTATTTGCTGAATTTCTCATTCTTGGCATTATTGGTGCTCCTAATTTCATTTAATTGTTTGTTTATACTGTTTTGCATCTCATTAAGTTTCCTTAAAATCATTCTTTTGAATGCTTTGTTGAGTAATTCATCAATTTCCATTTACTTGGAGTCTGTTTCTAGAGAGTTATTGCTTCTGCATGATATTACCTTGTGTTTCTATGCTTCTTGTGATCCTATATTTGTTTTTGTGCATCTGATGGACCAATTAACTTTACCAGTCTTGTAGTTTGACTATCACAGTCTTTCTGTGA
Organism: Sciurus vulgaris; assembly: GCF_902686455.1. Lineage (NCBI taxonomy): Eukaryota > Metazoa > Chordata > Mammalia > Rodentia > Sciuridae > Sciurus > Sciurus vulgaris. Next base: position 80,646,320 of record NC_136469.1, read on the forward strand.
CAATAAGCTCTGGAGTGTTGATTGGATACGCTATATTGGCTTTGGTTCACATAACTTAGTTTTTAATAATTTTCTATCTAAGTGATAGATTTCTTTCCAAACACAGATGTAATTGCGTCAATCCTTCAATTTGTGACAGAATAAGATTTCCTTATCATCTATTTCAAATATTTAGAAATTTCTTATGTGATATCTTTTTGAACCCATGGGCTATTTATATATACATATATATATATATGTGTGTGTGTGTGTGTGTGTGTGTGTGTTATTTAATTTCCAAATGCTTCTAATTTTTACATATCTTATTGCTGTTCATTTCTAGCTTAAGTCTATTGAGGTAAGATAAATATTCTGTAAGATTTCAATCTTTTTAAATGTGCAGGGGTTCACTTATACTTTCATGCCCAGAGTATGGTCTATTTTCTTAAGTATTCCAGATGCACTTGAAAATCCTGCATTATCGTTTTTTCAATGGTTTTCTGTAAAATTAGTAAGGTCAGATTACTTGATAATGTTGATCAGATATTCTATATGTTACTCTTTTTGTTTATTTTACTGAGAGAAGAGAACTAAAATCCTTCATGTTTAAGTGTGAATTTGTTTAGTTTTGTTCTTAGTTCTTTCCAATTTTGCTTCATGTAATTTAATTTCTGTTACTAGGAAAAATATATACTTTGATTATGTCTTCTTGATACATCAATTCCTTTATTATACAATATCTCTCTAATAAATATCAATATAGTCTTACCAGCTTAGTACATTTAGGTCAACCATTAAAACAATATTTTCATTTTATTTGTCATCTTATTTTAAAATTTTTTTTCTGTGTAGGGATTTGTTTTTCAAATTTATTATCTATCTTAATTGTTTTGAGTAATGAAAAAATACAGTTCTGTTTTTCATTGTAATGGTGGTTATTTTTATAAACTTAAATAATAATCTTTTATTTTTCATTCTCTGTTAGAAAGAAGGCAGTATCTAATGAATATCCACCTTAAAAGATTAATATGGTACCACAACTTACAGTCACTTTCATTTCCTTCTTTCCTTTGTTTCTCAAATTTTTCTAATTTTTCAGTGAAACTTTCCCCTGATCTATTTTAGCAAACAGATTATTACAGTTAGAAACATGGTTGGTTGTTCAGTGATCGCCATAGGCCCATGTTTAAAGTAATTTAATGATTCCTGCCACTCCTCTCACACCATGCCTCCTGGTTGATTAATTTATAGCTTTAAGGTAAATTGAGAACTTGGTTCTGGGCAATGGGCTAGGAACAGATTCAGCAATGGGCAGGGCATCATCTAACTCCCCTACCCAATAGTGGCTCCCAGTGTAACAACTAGAACATGCCAATGAGTAAAGAAAAGTTTCTTCGGTTTTCTTGTAGTTTCAATAATATTCATATAAAAAATATTTTCATTTTATTCTTTTACTTTTTGTAGAGATCTCATTTTAATGGTTAGGACCCTCTCTCAGCATTCTAGTCTTGTTATTTTCATTTATGTTTCTAGGCATGCATACTTGACATTTGAGTTTCTTTTCTATTTAATTTTCATGGCTTCACAAGCAGCACTCTTCAGTTTACCTCTGAGTAAAGAATCTCCCCTGTCTCATCTACTTCATTCACCCCCATGTATTTGTTTTGAACATTTGGATTTGTGCTTGTTCAATAGTGTGTGAGTTTGAAATGCTAGGGGAAATAATTAGACAATGCAATCCACTCAAATTTTAAAAGCTTAATTATGTTTCCAATGTTCTATACATTGTCAAGAACATTTTACTGAATCTCAGACACTTATCAGGAAGATCTGTTGTTGTTGTTGTTGTTTTTTTAAAGCATCTGAGGAAAGAATATTTAAAGCGTTATCTCAATTGGTGTCCTTTTAGCGCTCTTTCCATTCACAAATCATTTCTCCTGCTTTTCCAAGTTTTCCTGTGAGAGGACATTCCCTGTAACATGATTTTTTTTTAAAAAATGAGCATTCAAATTGCCAAATGGGATTAACAGGGAAGTTCCTAAAGGTAGAAAACTTTGTTTCACTTGTAAGTCATGAATCCCCAAACGTTCCATGGTAGGCTATGAAATTAGTTTGATAATTTGTTCTTTTGTATAAAGAAGGGAGGAGAGGGAAAGGGTTATAGTGAATACCTTTAAATATCCCTCCTGAAAATCAAGTGGTTTATCATGGTTTGGGTAAAACTGCTTGCAAAGATATCTGGAAGGAAATGCCACCTAAGGTGTCTTCCACAAAATATATTAGTTTTATGATTATAATTTATATATGCTGTATTATAATATGTATTATAATATATGTAATTTGCATTATACAATTATCTTGATAAAGACTCATATTTTTGAAGCTTTACATTATATATGCATAATAAATACTTCATTAGGTTTTGTGAAATTAAATCCAGATATCTTTATTGAACCTTTTCCCCCAAATTGGTGTTTTTTGTTTGTTTTGTTTTGTTTTTGTGGTGGTTCTGGGGATCAAACCCAGGACCTTGTGCTAGCTAGGCACTATGACCTTATCCCTCTTCCTCAATCCATCTTAATTGACCTCTTTTATGCACAAAATATCAAATAACCTTTTTGTTGTCTTTCTAGGAAATTCAGTTTGGGGGACTTGCCATAGGGAAATGCTTCTTATAAGGACTTTGCCTTTGAGATCTGAGTTAATAGTTTAAAAAAAAATAGAGTGGTAGAAGACTTCTTTTATTTTGTACTTAACTATTGACCAACTGGAACACACAAACCCAGACTTACAACCATGTAGAAGAAATGTCCTACTTTAGAATTCTATCTTTATACACAAGCCCATCTCTAAAAGAAAAGGAGTATGTGACTCCTTGTCTTCTGAATTTTTACATATTCTGTATCTTTTCTAAGTATTGACACCACTGTATGTCATTGTAATGCTTAAAAATTCCATTTTAACTAAAAATGTTATTATAAGTTCACTCTAAAGTATTAATTGTTAAAAAAAAGTCTAATTATAAAGATATTTCTGAAAGCAAGAGACAGAAATCAACACAGGGTTACTGACATGATGAGGTAAGTGAACAACTCTGGACACTTGAAAGAGAAAATTTCCTCAAGATAGAGGTTGAACGACTGCTACAAGGACAAACTTTCCTGATGATAGGGGACAGAAAAATGTGAGTTGTGGGAATGTGAAGTTCATTGAACAATTCCATAAAATGGGCCCACTGCGCTAAACCCTACATTCTTTATCTTTTAAAAAAACAATTTACCTGCAGCCTTGCCTGGCTTAAGTATACTGAATATGTTGCATTCCTCAGCAAACTACCTGTTATTTGAAGGAAAAAATGCAGTCCCAGAAATACCAATAAGAAGAACACAAGTTATCCTGAAGTGTGTGTGTTTGGGTTGGGGGACTTTTGTGATCTTTATATGAACCAGATCCCAGAACTCAGGGAGATGAGGATAATTCCCCCTAACTATAAAATCTGCAAGAACAGGTTCTAATTAGAACCAGTTGGCATGGGCTAAAGTGACCTAGAATTGTCATGGCAATGGGGACTTGAAAATCTGATATCATCCTGCTGTCAGCCAAAAGTCAAGAGTGGATGGTGGGTACCAAGTGCTGTATTGAATAGGAGTGGTGAGAGTGAATGTCTTTGTCTTATTCCTGATTTAAGAAGAAATGCTTTCCATTCATCCTCCTTCAGTCAGATGTTGTCAGTGTGATTTTTATATATAATCTTTATTATGTTGAGGCTAATTCCTTCTATTCCTAGTTTCTTCAGTTTTTTTTTTTTTTAATCATGAAGTGGTGATGAATTTTCAGATTTTTTCTGCATCTATTTAGAGGACTGTGCCATTTTTGTCCTAGGTTCTACTAATTTGATGTATTACTTTTATGGATTTATGTGTGTTGACCATCTTGTATCTCTGGAAAGAAACCAACCTTATCATGGTGTATGATGTTTTGATTTGTTGTTGAATGCAGTTTGTAAATATTTTATTAAGGATTTCTACATTATGTTCATTAAGGATATTGGTTTGTAATTTCATTCCTTAATGTGTTTATCAAGTTTTGGTATCAAGTATCAGGATGATACTGGCTTTATGGAGTGAGTTTGGAAGTATTCCATTCTTTTCTATCTTATGAACTCTTTTAAAAATATTATGGTTTAAATATGAGGTGTCCCCCAAAAGCTCATGTGTGAGACAATGCAAGAAAGCTTAGGGTGAAATGATTGGGTTATTAACCTAATCAGTTTGTTAATCCACTGATAGGGAATAACTGAGTGATAACTAAAAGCAGGTAGGGTATGCATGGAGGAGGTTAGTTATTGGGGACATACCTTTGGGGTTTATATTTTGACACGCTGAGAAGAGCTCTCTCTCCCTAAGCTTCCTGGTGGCCACATCCTGAGCCACTTTCCTCCACCACACTCCTCTGCCATGATGTCATGTTATGCCATGTCTTGAGGATTGGAGTCAGCCATCTATGGATTGAGACATCTGAAACCATGAGCCCCCAAATAAATTTTTCTCCTCTAAAATTGTTATTGTCAGGGTTTTTGGTCACTGAAGTAAAAAACTGACTAAAATAAGGAACTTTGGTGCTAGTTATTATTTTAAAATCCAATAAAACTCAGCTATTAAGTGGTCTGAGTTTGGGCTTTTATTTTTGGGAGGCTTTGTATTACTGCTTCAGTATCATTGTTACTGGTTTGTTTAGGTTCTCTATTTCCTTTTCATTCAGTTTTGGTAGGTCATACGTGTCTCAAAATTTATCCATTTCTTCCAGATTTTCTAATTTATTGGATATAAATAGTCCTAATGTTTCTCTGGTGTCTGTTTAATATATCCATTTTCATCTTTAATATTATTGTGTCTCTTCTCTTTTGGTTAGGATATATCAATCTTGTTTATCTTTGCAAACAACCAACTCTTTGTTTCACTAATCCTGTATATTGTTCTTTTTAAATTTTCTATTTCATTAATTTCAGTTTTTTTCTTTATTTCTTTCCTTCCTATAGTTGAGTTTGGTTTGTTCTCATTTCTCTAAGATCTTGAGATACCTAATTAAGTTATTTAATTGAAATCTCTCTGATTTTTAAATATAGGCTCTTATAACAATAAACTTCCCTCTTAATATTGCCTTCACTGCATCCCATAGAGCCTAAGATTTTGCATTTCCATTTTCATTTGATTATAAACATTTAAAAAATTTCCCCTTGATTTCTTCAATGACCTACTCATCATACAAAAGTGTGTTGTTCAGGGCTGAAGATGTAGCTCAGTGGTAGAGCACACACATACCATACACAAGTCTGTGGGTTCTATCACTAGCATCAGAAGACTAACAAAAAAACAACAAAAGTGTATTATTTACTCTCCATGTAATCATTTAGTTTCTGTAGTTTTTCTTGACATCAATTTTTAATTTCATTCCTTTATAGTCTGAAAAGATGCAAGAGTCTATTTAAATGTGTATTTTTTTAAATTTTCCAATACTTGCTTTGGGTATTAATGTATACTCAATTTTTGAAAAGTTCCATAAGTGGCAGAAGAGGAAGTATATTTAGCTGCTATGTGATGAAATATTCTATAGATGTCTGCTAAATCTATTTGACTTATAGTATAAGTAAAATTCACTGTATCTTCATTAATTTCTGTCTGGATGATCTATCTGTTAGTGAGAGTGATATATTGAAGTCCCTACAATTATTGTGTTGGGGCCTATCCATACCTTTATGTTGAATAATATTTACTTTATAAAATTGGGTGCACTGACATTCGGATCATAGTATTTATAATCATATCTTCTTGTTTGTTCCCTTTATTACTATGTAATGACCTTCCGTCTTTTCTGACAGATTTGGACTTAGAGTTTGCTTTCTCAGATATGACAGTAGCCACTCCTGCTTGCTTTTGAATTCCATTTTCATGAAATATTATTTTCCATCCTTTCACTGTTAGTCTATGATTATCTTTGCCGGCAGGGTGTGATTCTTGGAGGCAACATGGAGTTGGATCTCGTTTTATTTTTCAATCCAATCCAACAATCTGTCTTTGAATTATAGAATCAAGACCATTTACTCTCAGTGTTATTATAGAGAGATATGTATTAGTTTATATCATTTTATTTCTAATTCTTGAATCATTGTTAATTCTCATTTCCTTTTCTATTCTGATTAGATACATTCTTTCCCATATTTAATTTTATCTTCCTTTTCTGTGTGTAAGAGTCCTTTAGGTATCTTCTGCAATACTTAGTAATCAAGAATTCCTTTAGTTTAAGTGGGGCTGGAGGGATAGCTCAGTTGGTAGAGTGCTTGTCTCACAAGCACAGAGCCCTGGGCAAAAAAAAAAAAAAAAAAAAAAAAAGAATTCCTTTATTTTATGCTTATTTTGAAATACTTTTATATCTTCTTGAATTCTGAAGGATGAATTCGCTGGATTTAAAAATCTCTTTGGACAGTTATTGTATTTTGGGAATTGAAATACATCATTCCATGCCTTCCTGGTTTCAGATTTTCTGTTGAGAAATATGGTATTATTTTGATATATTTCCCTGCTTCTGAGTAATGGTGCTTCCCTTTTACAGATTTTAAATTTTTCTTTTTATTCTGAATTTTTGACATTTTATTTTATCATGGAATTCCTTTTTTGGTCCTCTACATTTAGAATTCTAAATGCTTCCCATCCCTGCATATCCAGATTAGAAGAATTTTCTGCTGTTATTCAATGAATGCATTTTTTAAACTGTTGGTTTGTATTTCCTCTCCTTCCTTAATAATTATGAGTCATGTTTAGTTTTTAAATGTTGTCCCACAGCTCATGTTTATTCTATTTATAGTTACTTATATTTTTCTTTATTATTATCTTAATATTCCAGTTCATCCACCTTGTCTTTGAACTCTGATATTTTTTCTTCTGCCTTATATAGTCTATGGTAAAAATTTTGATTGGAATCTTTATTTCATTTGTTTAATTTTTCATTGTCAAAATTTCTGTTTGGTTCTTTTTCAGAATCTCTGTCTTTATTGAAATGCTTTTTTATATCCTATATGTCCTCCCTCAGTTAATTCTTTAGTTTTCCTTTTAATTCATAGATAATTTTAACCATCAACTTTTAAAATTATTTTTCTGTCATTTCCTCCACTTCAATATTTATTTATTTAATTATCAGAGAGTTTTGAACTTTCAGATGTATATTATTCCCGTGTTTTCTATGTTGAGATTTCTTTATCTGCTGAGATGGATATCATTAACAGAGATGTGTGGGAATCATTTTAGTGAGGTGTTTTCTCTTTGCTTTGTGCCCCAGATTGGTGGTATATTTCAGCATCAACATACAGATTCAATATGTTAAAATTGTTACGATCAATCCCTATTTTGGAGGAGATAATAATGACCACTAACTGTGACTACTTGAGAAAAACCATATACTAACAAAGCATAAGACCTTGATGAAAATGTTTTTCAACTTTACAAGTCCATTAATACAAAAGTGCAAAAGGGGAGTCGTACTCTAGAATAGACTGAAATTAAAATTAAAGTTAAAAAGTAGAATTAATATTAAACTATATATAAGATGTGAAATAGGAGAGAAAGAAGAAGCAAAAAAATGGGAGAGGGTACTGAAAGAGACACAGAAGGAAAAAAAAAGTGAGATAAATAACAGAAAAAAGAAGAAAGAGTATTAAAATGAGAAAGAAGAAAAATCAGATATTGAGGATAAATTCAATGAATACACTAAAATACGTCATATTCTATTAAAGCATGCAATATCAAATAATGGGGAAAGGAGAACAAAACCAATCCACACAGAAGATAATACAAAGAAATAGAAAACTAACATTGAAAACATTAGAATCCCTCCGGTTCCATGCCTATTCACACAGACACCACTCTATTACCTTTGGTACAGACATAATTGCTCTAATAGTCCTTGGTGTGCTAAGATAGTAATGTCTTTTCCTCTGGCTGAGAGGAAATTGTTCTGGAATGCCATAGGCTGATGGCTAAACCCTTCCTGAGCGTCCACTACCACTTTACTGACTTCACACTGTCATCAAGAGCAGGAGGCTGTGACAGGTAGTGGCCATGGTGGTTAATGGTGGGCCTCTGCAGCTTTCAGCTGTGTGTGCCTAAGTAACTTTAATGTGAAAATAGCTGTCTCATGACCTTCTTAAGATGGCTTCCTAGTACTATACCATGTCCTTCTTAAGGAGGACATATTGCATCATGTCCTCCTTAAAATGGCTCCCAGATACTGTAGTGCAGTCTTTCAAAATGGCTCCCCAGTACTAAACCATGACCTTCTCAAATCGTTCCCCAACACTGCACAGTAACCTTCATAAGATAGATCTCTGAAACTGCAACTGGAAATTATACACTAGAAAGTAGATATTATTTCCCCAGTGCAAGTATACTATGAAGATTCAAAGTCTCCTTTGAATCTAGACAGTCATCCCATCTAGATGGTACCTCTGCAAGGTGCTTAGATCTGAGCTAGTTGTGTTCTCCAAGTCTCTGCCTCTATTTTTTACCCTCTCATCCCTACTTCTGTCTCATGCTGCTAGGTATTCAGCAGTGTGGTGCTCTACTACAACCTCTGTTTCCTTCTTAAGACCTCTAGGGTTTTCATTTTTCTCAAACTGTTCAAAACTAACATTTAACACCTTCCCACAGTCACACATACCTTGTACAGTCCTTGTTTTTCAGTCATTTTGAGTCAAACTACTGGAAGAGTTGGAGATCAGTTCATCATACTGAAATACTCTCTCCAAGAAATTCATAATGGGTCTCAGAGATTTCAGTACATGGTCAGTTGACTCCACTGCTTTGGAACCTGAGGTGAGGAAGAAGGAGAGTGCATGGTTGAGGAGGTCTGTTTAGCAGAAAAGAGAGAAATAATAATAATTTTTTGCTAGATATTTAAATATGTGTTGAAATTATGCTGCATATAATATTAAGCTATAAGAGTAATTAAAGCTAGATGACAGAATAAAATAGAGAAAAATAACCATACATGTCAACTTATTAGGTACAATCAAAATATGATAAGAGCAGATACAATGGAAGAAAGAATCAGTTAATCCATAAAGAGAACTGGTATTATAATAGAAAACCTCTTTTTTTTGGGTGGGGGGGGTACTAGGGATTGAACTCAGTGGCACTCAACCACTGAGCCACATCCCCAGTTCCATTTTGTATTTTATTTAAGACGGGTCTCACATGAGTGTGGAGAAGGCAAGGAGGAATGACAGCACCCCAGCTGTCAGTCTGCCATCCTAGTCAGCCATTGGTCCACCTGTCAGCTTGTGATCTTTTAACTGCTCAGCAATTGGCCCTATTGTCCTTAGCCCGCGAAATTCAACTACTTAAACGAAGCTCCCGGGTCATTCATTTCTCTCTCTCTCTCTCTCTCTCTCTCTCTCTCTCTCTCTCTCTCTCTCTCTTTCTTTCTTCTCTCTCTCTTCAGGGCAGACACTGTTAGTCTGCCTAATAAAATCTCTTTGTGTGAGTTTCTGGTTTCTGTCTGGAGTGGTTCGTCTGGGCGCCTTTTCACTTACAAGTCCCAGTTCTTCATTTCACTGACACTGAATTTTGTTAGGAATTTTAATTTTAGCTATAATCAGGAATTAGCAGTCTTGTGGCATTATTTCAATTTATGTTTTCATGAAGAGTAATGTTTTCAAGCATTTTTTCATACACTTACTAGTCATTCATTCATGTATTTTGTGAAATATTTGAAGAACGTTGCCCATATTTTATTGGATTGTTGTCTTATTTTTGAGTTTTAAAAGTAATTTGTAGCATGTAAGTCTTTTGTCAGATTTACATATCGCAAATAATTTTTTTCCAAGTGTGGTTTACCTCTCTATTTTCTTAATTATGTCACTAATGTAATTTTATCAAAAGATTTGGCTAAATTGACATTTAATGTATTACTTTGTTATTATAAGCATGTCATTAATTTATAGATGATTTAGGTAATGTGTAATAATTTATTTTATCTTTCTTATAAATAAAAGTTTCTTATGAAACTTTTGTTTTCCCTGGAGTTATTATTTGCCTTATATTTCTATTTCTTTAATTTCAGATATAGCTATCTCTAAATCTTCCCTAACTTTATGCTGGAAATTCAAATCTTCTTGCAATATATTCAAATGTAGGATTCGTACTCCACCTGCTTCCTGTTCTAGTTAGTAATGTTTCTCCCTAAGCCTGATCTCCAGCTGTCTTCCCAGAAAGTTTTTATCCCCATGCCTCTAGGAATCTTCTTCATTTATCTCCTATATTAAACTAATTTCATTTTGTTTTGTTTTTAGTTTCCTGAACACCATCCTGTGACTAAGAAATGCTACATAAAAACTAAATTTCTTGAAGAATTATGTGCTTGATTAGTTTTTTTTTTTTTTTAATTTTTTCTCCAACTGATCATACAAGTAGACATAAAAATGTAGGTTGAAATAATTATTTTCCCTAGAACACTTTCGATATTGCTTCATATCCTCTTGGATCCCCATGTTTTTGTTGAAAAGTCTGTCTTGATTCTAAACCCATACCCTTTTATGATTGTGTGCACTCGCTCACTCATGTTCACACATGTGCATGTATTTTTTATTGCCTTCAAATAAAGACTCAGTAAATGCTCACTAGCTGATGGATCTTGTCTTTCAGAATTAATAAATCGATGGTTGAACAAAGGGACAGTCACTTTAGACCAGAGACTATATGAGAAAATTTTAAGCAACAATAAACTGACACTGTTGAAAAGGAACATAACTACTTTTCAATTCTTAAATTTTCTCACTGTAATCTATTAGAATTGTGAACATATGATTTCCTTACAAAGTTGTCTTTTTTTAAAGGAAATGTTATGGAATTCATATCTGTGCTATTTAAATTTCTTCTATCACATACAAAAGCATTAGATTCTTAAATGGATAATCTCTGAAGTCAATCTGCTTAGGTTTTACAGGTAGAATTCTAAATATCTCTGCCAGTTCAATTAGAATATTAAGGATTTCTTTGGAAAAACAATTTCATTTCCCTGAATAGCTCATCATTTTTCTTCTGGGCTTTTTCACATAGGCTATTTAGGTGAATATTAAAAGTGTGAATAGAAATATTTGTACCCATGATGCTACAGATTGGCATCTTTAAAAGATGAGAAATACTGCCAAGTCTATCACTAATCAAGTTTCATAATTTACAACCTGTGCAAACTGTGGGCTGAGAACCACAGCAGTTGTGCTGAGCATTTCTGGGAAGTTACCATCATCCCAGCACCAATTATTAAAACCTCTTGCACACATTAAAGCTATAAAGATTAAAAATATAGCACACTTGTCATTAAATATTGATGACTTCATGTAATATGCATTATATACAAAACAATGTCCTGCCTCTTGAGCTTTATCACCACCCTACGGAAAATCGACAAACCCAGTCCCACATCAAAGCTCATTCTGGCAAAGCCAAGGAACAACTTCCTCATGCAAAATAAACACAGATGTTCCACACTCAGGCAACTGGCTAAGAGGAGATGGCACATAGGGGGACGCAAGGCTCTGTAAAAGATAATGCCGCCTTACACAGCCCACATTCTCTTTTTTAGAGGCTGCAGATAGTTTAAAAAGACTGATTCTGTTGTTTTATTTCTGACTATATGCTGTGAATACATTGAACTGGTTCTCTTTATGTGTATGCAGGAGTACACAAACACTGCCTGAGGATGTCAGCTTGAATGTTTTTGAGCTGTAGGGAAGAACTAAATTTCACAGGCATCTTAAGCAGTGCCTTCCTTGCCAGTGATTTATTGATATCTGTCTGTGAGGTATAATATTAATAGCCGTATTAATTATAAGAGGGTCTGAGGAAAGAAAAGTTTCTAGCCTCTTCCATTAGCTGACAGTTAATGCTGGGTGGTTCCAAATGACCAGGCAGCTATAATTGAGTTCTCTTGGTTCTTTCATTCTCAACTAATTGCTGTAGAATATCTTTGCTAAACAAACATTCCTGGGGCTCAGATGTACTATTCACCAAAACAAAAATAGAGTTGTAAAAGATGAAAGATACATCTTAAGATTTCTGATATATGTCCTAAAATTGCACTGATATTCAATTATGGCCTATTAAAATATCTACTCCAAATGGGGTTCTCCCTCTTCCCTCATACTGTCATGTGCTTGGGAGGATAAGATAGGGTAGGATTAAAAGGAGAAAGATAGACTTTTGGTGTTACTCTGTTTTTGGAACTAAACAAAAATAATTTAAGGATTCTGTCTTAAAATGGTTTTGGTTCAAAATAAGTCTGAACCCCACAGGAATGTGGAGGTGTTTAAAGACCAGCAAACTCTTCTTACATTCTGGCAGCAATATTGTCTAGGTGGTAATGAGTAATGGATCCCAGTAATCATATTACAATTAGTAGAAAAAATCCATGGAAAGCATTTCAGGAAATAAATAACTTCCTGAGAAAACCAAGAGTCTTGTCCGTTGTGTCCCACCATGTTCTATGTTAAGTATCAAGGATCATGCATGATGAACAGAAGTTCTTACGCTCTGCACCACTCCTCTGTCCTGCTGCAAATATTTTTTGTTCTTTTTTGCTGTCTTTGTTGCTATTTCCTTTACACTTTTCTAACAATGCACCTTATCAATATCTTGAGCACATATTCCAAATATATATTTCTTTACTGCTTTATGAATTATATAGATGTCCTACTAGACCAATATAAATACATTGTGAAGCATACTCAAAAATAAAAATTGAAAACAGATGAGACAAAGATAATTTTTTTTTACCCCTGAGCCATTTCTCCAGCCCTTTTTGTTATTTATTTTGAGACAGGGTCTCACTAACTTACTTATGTCCTTGCTAAATTACTGAGGCTGACCTTGAAATTGCAATGCTCCTGCCTCAGCCTTCCAAGTTGCTGGATTACATATGTGTACCACTGTGCTGGGTAGCAAAGATAAAAGTTTAAAGACAAATTAAATTTCATTTCTTAGTTTTAAAAATTCCTGTATTACAATCTTATTTTGGAATTATTAAAAAAAAAAAAAAACCATAGCAATGCGATTGGTGTGATTAACTGCTTTTCACGTCTGAGAACTCTTATAATACAGAAATTCAAGTATCTGTTTATTAGGAACAGTTATTTCGATACTTGGCTGTAATAATTGCCATAGTTAATGAAACTTTACAGAAATAGATTCAACCAAATGGGAGAACATTTTTGGTGTGATTATTAAATAATGATATTCATCTAAAAATATCATCTATCATTTAAGTAAAACTATTTTTCTTGAAAGTTTAACTAATAAATTTCCATCTTCCCTAATGTCAACCAGTTTTCTATGCAAACCAGTCAGAATGTGTGACATTGATTTTTTTAAATTTGCTTCAAAAACCACTAATATTTCTCAAGTTTTTAGCATGCACAGATTTAAAAAAGCATAGTTAGCCTTCCTTCTTTTTTTTTTTTTTTCCAAATACATATATTTTTTTTTTTATTGTAAACAAATGGGATACATGTTGTTTCTCTGTTTGTACATGGCGTAAAGGCATACCATTTGTGTAATCATAAATTTACATAGAGCAATGTTGTTTGATTCATTCTGTTATTTTTTCCCTTCCCCCCACCCCTCCCACCCCTCTTTACCCTCTATACAGTAGTTCCTTCCTCCATACTTGCCCCCCTCCCTAACCCTAACTCTAACCCTTCCCTCCCCCCCATTATGTGTCAACCTCCACTTATTAGCGATATCATTCGTCCTTTGGCTTTTTGAGATTGGCTTATCTCACTTGGCATGATATTCTCCAATTTCATCCATTTGCCTGCAAATGCCATAATTTTATCATTCTTTATGGCTGAGTAATATTCCATAGTATATATATACCACAGTTTCTTTATCCACTCATCAATTGAAGGGCATCTAGGTTGGTTCCACAGTCTGGCTATTGTGAATTGAGCAGCTATGAACATTGATGTGGCTGTATTTCTGTAGTATGCAGATTTTAAGTCCTTTGGGTATAGGCCAAGGAGTGGGATAGCTGGGTCAAATGGTGGTTCCATTCCAAGTTTTCTAAGGAATCTCCACACTGCTTTCCATAGTGGCTGCACTAATTTGCAGCCCCACCAGCAGTGTATGAGTGTACCTTTCTCCCCACATCCTCGCCAACACCTGTTGTTGCTCGTATTCTTGATAATCGCCATTCTAATTGGGGTGAGATGGAATCTTAGGGTGGTTTTGATTTGCATTTCTCTTATTACTAGAGATGTTGAACATTTTTCCATATGTTTGTTGATTGCTTGTAGATCTTCTTCTGTGAAGTGTCTATTCATTTCCTTAGCCCATTTGTTGACTGGACTGTTTGAATTCTTGGAGTAGAGTTTTTTGAGTTCTTTATAGATTCTGGAGATTAGTGCTCTATCTGAAGTATGATTGGCAAAGATATTCTCCCACTCTGTAGGCTCTTTCTTCGCATTGTTGATAGTTTCCTTTGCTGAGAGAAAGCTTTTTAGTTTGAATCTATCCCAGTGGTTGATTCTAGCTTTTATTTCTTGTGCTATGGGAGTCCTGTTAAGGAAGTCTGGTCCTAGACCAACAAGGTGAAGATTTGGACCTACTTTTTCTTCTATAATCTGCAGGGTCTCTGGTCTGATTCCGAGGTCCTTAATCCATTTTGAGTTTAGTTTCATGCATGGTGAGAGATATGGGTTTAGTTTCATTCTGTTGCATATGGATTTCCAATTCTCCCAGCACCATTTGTTGAAGAGGCTATCTTTTCTCCATTGCATATTTTTGGCCCCTTTGTCTAGTATGAGAAAATTGTATTTATTTGGGTTTGTGTCCGTGTCCTCTATTCTATACCATTGATCTACCTTTCTATTTTGGTACCAATACCATGCCGTTTTTGTTACTATTGCTTTGTAGTAGAGTTGAAGATCTGGTATTGCAATACCCCCTGTTTCACTCTTCCTGCTAAGGATTGCTTTAGCTATTCTGGGTTTCTTATTCTTCCAGATGAATTTCATAATTGCCTGCTCTATTTCTGTAAGGAACGTCATTGGGATTTTAATTGGAATTGCATTGAATTTGTATAGCACTTTAGGTAGTATGGCCATTTTGACAATATTAATTCTTCCTATCCAAGAACATGGAAGATCTTTCCATCTTCTAAGGTGTTCTTTAATTTTTTTCTTTAGTGTTGTATAGTTCTCATTGTAGAGGTCTTTCACCTCTTTTGTGAGATTGATTCCCAAGTATTTTATTTTTTTCGAGGCTATTGTGAATGGGGTAGTTTTCCTAATTTCTCTTTCTGAAGATTCATCACTTATGTATAAAAATGCGTTGGATTTATGGGCATTGATCTTGTAACCTGCTACTTTACTGAAATCACTTATGAGTTCTAAGAGTTTTCTGGTGGAATTTCCAGGTTCCTCTAAATATATAATCATGTCATCAGCGAACAGGGATAGTTTGAGTTCTTCTTTTCCAATTCGTATCCCTTTAATTTCTTTGGTTTGTCTAATTGCTCTGGCCAGAGTCTCAAGAACGATGTTGAATAGAAGTGGTGAAAGAGGGCATCCCTGCCTTGTTCCAGTTTTTAGGGGGAATGCTTTCAGTTTTTCACCATTTAGAATGATATTAGCCATGGGCTTAGCATAAATGGCCTTTACAATATTAAGGAATGTTCCCACTATCCCTATTTTTTCTAGTGTTTTGAGCATGAAGGGGTGCTGTATTTTATCAAATGCTTTTTCTGCATCTATTGAAATAATCATGTGATTCTTGACTTTAAGTCTATTAATATGGTGAATTACGTTATTGATTTCCTGATGTTGAACCAACCTTGCATCCCTGGGATGAAACCCACTTGATCATGGTGCACTATCTTTTTAATATGTTTTTGTATGCGATTTGCTAAAATTTTGTTGAGAATTTTTGCGTCGATGTTCATTAAGGATATTGGTCTGAAATTTTCTTTCCTTGATGAGTCTCTGTCTGGTTTAGGTATCAGTGTGATATTGGCTTCATAGAATGAGTTTGGGAGGGTTCCCTCCTCTTCTATTTTATGGAATACTTTGAGAAGTATTGGAATGAGCTCTTCCTTAAAGGTTTTGTAGAACTTGGCTGAGAACCCATCTGGTCCCGGGCTTTTCTTTGTTGGTAGGCTTTTGATGACTTCTTCTATTTCAGTACTTGAAATTGGTCTATTTAAATTGTTTATGTCCTCCTCATTCAGTTTAGGCAATTCATATGTCTCTAGAAACCTGTTGGTGTCTTCGAAATTTTCTATTTTGTTGGAGTATAGATTTTCAAAATAGCTTCTAATTATGTTTTGTATTTCCATCCTGTCTGTTGTGATATTTCCTTGTTCATTCCGAATTTTAGTGATTTGGGTTTTCTCTCGTCTTCTCTTTGTTAGTGTGGCTAAAGGTTTATCAATTTTGTTTATTTTTTCGAAGAACCAACTATTTATTTTGTCAATTTTTTGTATTGTTTCTTTTGTTTCAATTTCATTGATTTCAGCTCTGAGTTTAACTATTTCCTGTCTTCTACTACTTTTGGTGCTGTTCTGTTCTTCTTTTTCTAAGGCTTTGAGCTGTAGTGTTAG
Organism: Sciurus vulgaris; assembly: GCF_902686455.1. Classification (NCBI taxonomy): domain Eukaryota; kingdom Metazoa; phylum Chordata; class Mammalia; order Rodentia; family Sciuridae; genus Sciurus; species Sciurus vulgaris. The sequence continues at coordinate 80,662,943 of NC_136469.1, forward strand.
GTTGTTTATTTGTTGAGTTTTACTTCTTTTATTAAATGCGCTCCATGAAATAAATTTCCCTCTAAGTACTGCTTTCATAGTGTCCCAGAGATTTTGATATGATGTTTCTTTGTTCTCATTTACCTCTAAGAATTTTTTAATTTCCTTCCTAATATCTTCTGTTATCCATTCATCATATAATAGCATATTGTTTAATCTCCAGATGTTGGAATAGTTTCTGTGTTTTACTCTTTCATTTATTTCTAACTTCAATCCATTATGATCTGATAGAATACATGCTAGTTTCTCTATCTTCTTGTATTTGCTAACATTAGCTTTGTGGCATAATATATGGTCTATTTTAGAGAAGGATCCATGTGCTGCTGAGAAGAAAGTGTATTCACTCTTGGTTGGATGGAATATTCTATAAATGTCCGTTAAGTCTAAATTATTGATTGTGTTGTTGAGATCTATGGTTTCTTTGCTCAATTTTTGTCTGGAAGATCTGTCCAGTGGTGAGAGCGGCGTGTTAAAATCACCTAGTATTATTGTGTTGTGGTCTATTTGGTTTCTGAAATTGAGAAGGATTTGTTTGACATACATAGATGAGCCACTGTTTGGGGCATAGATGTTTATGATTGTTATATCTTGCTGATTTATGCTTCCCTTAAGCAGTATGAAATGACCTTCTTTATCCCTTCTGACTAACTTTGGCTTGAAGTCCACATTATCGGAAATGAGGATGGATACTCCAGCTTCTTTGCTGAGTCCATGTGCATGGTATGTTTTTCCCCATCCTTTCACCTTTAATCTATGGGTATCTTTTTCTATGAGGTGAGTCTCTTGCAGGCAACATATTGTTGGATCTTTCTTTTTAATCCAGTCTGCCAGTCTATGTCTTTTGATTGATGAATTCAGGCCATTAACATTCAGGGTTATTATAGCGAAATGATTTGGTTTCCCGGTCATTTGGTTCATTTTTAAAATTTTGTTTATTTATTTGTTTGACACAACTTGTTTCCTCCTTTATTTGACAATTCCTTTAGGATAATTCCTCCCTTTGCTGATTTGCTTCTTTGTTTTTCATCTCTTCCTCATGGAATATTTTGTTGAGAATGTTCTGTAATGCTGGCTTTCTTTTTGTAAATTCTTTTAGCTTTTGTTTATCATGGAAGGATTTTATTTCATCATCAAATTTGAAGGTAAGTTTTGCTGGGTATAAGATTCTTGGTTGGCATCCATTTTCTTTCAGGGATTGAAAAATGTTGTTCCAGGACCTTCTAGCTTTTAGGGTCTGGATTGAAAAATCTGCTGATATGCGTATTGGTTTCCCCCTGAATGTAATTTGGTTCTTTTCTCTCACAGCCTTTAAAATTCTGTCTTTATTTTGTATGTTAGGTATTTTCATTATAATGTGCCTTGGTGTGGGTCTGTTGTAATTTTGTGTATTTGGAGTCCTGTAAGCCTCTTGAACTTGATTTTCCATTTCATTCTTCAGATTTGGGAAATTTTCTGATATTATTTCATTGAATAGGTTGTTCATTCCTTTGGCTTGTTTCTCTAGGCCTTCCTCAATCCCAATAATTCTTAAATTTGGCCTTTTCATGATATCCCATAATTCTTGTAGATTCTGTTCATGATTTCTTACCATCTTCTCTGTTTGTTCAGCTTTGTTTTCAAGGTTAAATATTTTGTCTTCAATGTCTGAAGTTCTGTCTTCCAGGTGTTCTATCCTATTGGATATGCTTTCTATGGAGTTCTTAATTTGGTTTATTGTTTCTTTCATGTCAAGGATTTCTGTTTGGTTTTTTTTCAATATCTCTAACTCTTTATTGAAATGATCTTTTGCTTCCTGTATTTGCTCTTTTAACTGTCGATTGGTGCGATCAATCAATGCTTGCATTTGCTCTTTCATCTCATCATTCAATGCTTGCATTTGCTCTTTCATCTCCTCGTTTGCTTCTCTGATCATTTTAATTATGTACATTCTGAACTCCTTTTCTGTCATTTCTTCTGCCTTGCTGTCATTGGGTTTTATTGATGTAACATCTAGATTTGTTTGCAGCATTTTCTTTCCTTGTTTTCTCATGTTGTTCAGATATCAGTGGACCGCTGAGATATTGCAGATTTCCTCTGTTGATTTACAATGACCCTGAAGATTTCTATATATATCCCCTCTTAGCCTTCAGTAGGCTGAAGTCTTGGAGGAGGTTGATAATGCGGTGCTCCACAAGGAAGCTGCCTCTCTAGGAGTGGTGTCCTTCAGGTGTGGTATATTCCCTGCTAGTGGGCAGAGGTGCCTCCACTTGTTGACCAATGGTCATCCAAAGGGGACCTAGGCCGCGGGCTGAGGCAAGGCCTGTTTGGGCCTGTGTCTCTGGTTTTACCGTCCTTGTGGGGAAACCTCACCAGGCAGGGAAGACTCACCCAGTGGGGAGGTCTCGCTGGTCAGTTTCCTCCTAGAGGTTCCCCTCAATTTACAGCTACTGCCTGGGCTGGGCTGCCTTCCTCTGCAAAGTTTCCAGGGGCCTGGCCCTACCTCCTGGGCCTGGGAGCCTCACCCTTCGCAGATGAATCTCCTTAGGCTGCCCCTCCTCAGAGAATTTGCCCATAGGCCTGGAACCTTCGCTCCGCCCTAAGCCTGTCTCTGTGCGGCTCTTCCACCCAGAAGCCTCCTAGATCCTGGGACCCTGTTCTGCACCTAATCGCCTGGCTGCGTGGCCCCTCCTCTGAGCAGCCACCTGTGGCCCCGAACAATCGCTCTGAGTCCCAGAGACCCGCCACAGGCCTCTTCCTCCAGACAGCCGCCCAGTATGCCGGTGCGGTCACTAGGAGTCCAAGAAACTCACTTCGTGCCTCCTCCTCCCACCAACCACCCGTAGCCCGGGGCAATCAATCACTCCGAGTCGAAGTGACCCTCCCCGTTCCTCCTCCTCCTCCAGATAACCCCCCGGGTGTTCAGGAGCAGTCCCTCTGAGTGGCTCTGAATCCACGTGACCCGCTGCACGGGTCCTCTGGGCACCGCCCGGAGCTCTGGTGTGGCCCCTCAAGACCAAGCGTCCCACCACGCTTCTCCTCCAGGCAGCCCCCCTGTGTTCAGGAGCTGTCACTTTAAGACCAAACAACTCACCACTCGCCTTCTCCTCTGAGCAGCCGCCTGGAGCGCTAATGCAGTCACTGCGAGTCCAAAGGACCCGCCATGCTCCTTCTCCTCCTTCTCCTACTCCTCCGGGCAGGCCCCGGGGTTCAGAAGTGGTCAGAGTCCAAACAGCTCGCCACGCAGCCCCTTCTCTGGCAACCGCCTGTAGTTCCCGTGTAGTCACCCAAATCCAAGCGGCCGCTCCTCTTCCTCCTTGTCCTCAGGGCAGGCCCCGGTGTTCAGAAGCGTCGTTCTGATTCCAAACAGCTTGCCGCGCGGCTTCTCCTCTGGCAACCGCCTGCAGCTCTGGTGCAGTCTCTCCGAATCCAAGTGGCCACGCTCCTCTCCTCCTCCTCAGGGCAGGCCCCGGTGTCCTGAGTCCACACAGTTCTCCCCGCCACTCCTCCCCCGGGCAGCCGCCGGAGCCCCAGTGGCTGCTCCGAGTCCCAGCGCTGTGCCGAGCGGCCTCCTCTATGGCGCTCCAGCGGGGGGAGGGGCGTCTCGCCGGCAGTTCTACTTCACAAAGTTTCCTGCGTTCTGGGACCCCCGTCCCATCCGGGATGCTCCCCCAGGGGGTGAGAGTCACCCGGCTACTTTGAGTTGGTCCCAAGCATCTCAATATCTCCTCTCTTGAATCCTGAGTTCTGGAGCAACACGTAATGCAGCCACCCTCTAGGCCGCCATCTTGAAAAACCTCTAGCCTTCCTTCTTGAGTTCTCTATCCACTGATTCAACCAAGGCAAAAAGTATTTGAAAGAAAAATTCCTCTATACTGAACATGTAGACATCTTTTCTTGTTATCATTCCTCAAACAATACAGTATGACAACTATTTGCACAGTATCTACATTGTTTTAGGTATTATGAATCATAAAGAGATGACTTAAGGTATATGGGAGCATGTGCATAGGTTATATGTGAATACAAAGCCATTTTATTAAGGAACTTAAGTGTCTAAAGATTTTGGTACCCAGGGAAAGGCAGAGATCCCGGCTAGAACCAATCATTTGCAGAGTCCAGGGGACAATTGTATAGGCTTTTTAGTTGTACTTGAAATAATCATTAATATGGAACATTTCTAAATATTCACTTTTCAATATGTCTTCTCTATAATCCAAGATACTTTTCTCACTTATTAAAGTGTTTTATTTACCTTGAAGGTACATATTACTTTTTTTTCTCCACCAAATATCTGCTGGATAGCATCTTCCTGTCAGTCACTTGTCATTATAGAAAAGGTCAGAAAACTAGGACTGCTTTACTTTTTGTATAAAAAAAAAGCAATTTTAATTTTTTTAAAACTTTATCTAATTCACAAGTATTAATGCTTTACCACTAATAATGAAAATATTAATTTGAAAGCATATTTGTTAATAAAATCTATACTCATAAGAAAATTTATATTTTCATTATTGAAAATGAATGGCCACTCATAAGAAAACTTATATCTTCATTATTGAAGATGAATGACCAAAAATGAAGAAACTGGATTCACTAGAAGTTAAAAAAACAACTATAAAATGCATCAAAAGAAACTACATAAGTTAAAAGGTGAAATCAGTAACTCCAAAATATAGTTCTGTATTATCTGAAAGAATTACCTCATGAGAAAAAGGTGAAAGAGTAATTTTTTTTAAAGTCATGAATAAGAAAGACATAATCACAGATGTAGAGAAGATTTTATGAATTTTGATTACTTATTTACAATTTTGGGGTCAGATCTCATTAGATTATCATTATATCCCTTATAATGTGGTTGATAGGAAGCTCATAATAAGAGCATAATTTTCCTACTCATATGCTAGAATTCTTTTCTTATTCTTAATGCTACTCCAACCAAGCTTTTGCAGACCGCATCCTCAAAATTGTGCTTGTCAACATTGCTGTACCTTTGTGTTGCTGAATCTAACATTAACTTCCCCGTCTGCCTCTTATCTGACCTCTTGGAAAGATCTGACACAGTGAATTGCATCTTTCTTCTTCAAACACTTTATTTGCTTGAGTTCCAAGACCCTGCACTCTTTGGATCTTCCTTCTACCTCACTGGTTGTTATTTCTCAGCTTTCTTTCTAAGTTCCTTCTTGGCTCCCTAACCTCTTTCTGTTAAACTGTGCTCTGTCCACTCATTCTCACTACCTTGTCTGATATCCTTGCTTTAAATACCACTGGAGTGTCCCACTCTCACTCTCTCTACCCATGTATCTAATCCTGTTCCACTTGCTATCTTCCACATTTCCATCCTTCTATTTCATGGAAAGAAACCATTGTCATTGCCCTCAACTCTTGTCTTTCTCTAGCATCTTATTGTCTAATTCGTTAGAAAATTCTGTTGTCCTATTTTGAAATTATACCTAGAAACACTGTCTAAACTGCTACCATTCCTGGTTCAAGCCATCATTATCTTGTTGATGATGATGAGCATGTTGTTCTGGGTTTCTTTTTCCTACTTTTGTCTCCCCCGCCCCCGGTCTGTTCCCAAACCTCATCCATATATATATATATATATATATATATATATATATATATATTTTTTTTTATTATAAAAGTATAACTCAAACACATGATTCCCTTACTCAAAACTGATAATGGCTTAGCCTTTTGAGAAAGAATTCATATGTTCATCTTCAAGTTGTCTCTGTTTGGAAATATATCAAGTCTTTTAGACAACTACATAAATTGTACAGGAGCAGTCACTAAAGTATGCTCTAAAATCAGCATAACTGTATGAAATAATGTTCAATTATGAAATCTTACCTTGGAAGGAAATTTATGGATTACAACAAGGCTTGCAGTGTGTAGGCTAGAATTAATCATGAAAACATGGGAAAGTACATTACGAACTGTAATATACTATGCAAATATGTTAATTCATTGATTCAATCCAATTTATTCAGTACCTTTTAAGGATGGGATGTTGTACCAGAGGCTGGAGAAACAGTAGCACAAGATGAAGTTTTTGTGTTTATGATTTAATTCAATCCTCTGATTTTATAGAAAAGATAAGTATGTCCATCAAAACCAGAGAACTAAAAATATATAAAAATGTTTTAAAAAGTAAAATTAAATTAAATTAAAAAGAAAAAAAAAAAACAGAGAACTGGCCCAAATTCTAGCTTCAATAATGTGAAGTTAGGACCACAGATTAGGTCACCTAGTTCCTAATACAGTGTTCTCTCTATGGTATTAGAATTCTTCTCTCATACACGAATTTAAAGTTGTAATATATTGGGATTTACATTTTTAAGAAAACAGAATTACATAAACCAGCATCTGGTCTTCAATCTTTCTAAGGCCCCCATATCTCTAATGTGTACAGGCATTCTTACATAGTGAATGGAACCAATATAGCACAAAGTAGAAAGCTACTAAAATTGTAAATGCTAAGAACTATAATTTCAGAACTTTTATGCCAGTGAAAGCACATATGTAGAACTATCCCTCCCTCATAGTAAGCAATTAATGTGGTAGCTTCGATGCTACATATTTTCTTATTTAATTATTACAATAGATCTGTGGGGTGAGTTCTATTATTTTCCTAATTTTCCATTATAAAAGGGTAGCTTAGGGAGGTTAAATCATTTGGCCAAGGTCACAAAGGTAGCAGGAAAAGCAAGGAAAGAAATTCAGATTTTCTGACTTTAAAATCTGCCCCCCAAAGTGTTTCTAACTCTCATAAATTGCAAACTAAGGCTATTTTAACAATAAATTTTTATAAAAGCTGCCTGAAGAAATCAAAAATTTTCAGACCAGTGCAAAGGATCTATTTCTAATTACAATTGGGTAAGTTCTTTTTTTTTTTTTTTAACAAGTTTTATTTATGACTTCTCTTTTTCTAGAAAATGTAAATGTTAAAAATAAATACAGGGAACTTTCTCTTTTAAAAAGGTAGGCTAGCCACAATTATCTGTATTCTTCCTGTTACTGCAGCAGCAGAGAAACATTTGGCAGCATATAAAACAAACATTAGGAGATGCTGAAAGCTGACAGGTGAAAAGAAGAGAGGCTGGCCCGAGGACTCAAGACCTGCAGAAGGACATGGGGTGAGTTCCCAAAGTTCCATTTTTGCACAAACATTGTGGACTTGAAACTAAAGAAGTAAGTTACCCAGAAATGCTCATGGGCATAAACAAAACAAAAGCAAAAATAAAAACAAAACCTGTTCTTTCCAGTCAAAGGAGCAGCCTCCTAAGACAGAAAACTTTTAGACAATGTTATGGTTTGGATGTGAGGTGTCCCCCAAAAGCTCACGCATGAGACAATACAAGAAGGTTCAGAGGAGAATGACTGGGTTTTGAGAGTCTTAACCCAATCGGCGAATTAATCCCCTGAGAGGGATTAACTGAGAGGTAACTGAAGTGGGAGGGTATAGCTGGAGGAGATGGGAATGGGGGTGTGGCTTTGGAGTATATTGGTAAGTGGAATCTCTTTCTCTGCATCCTGATCACCATGTGAGCTGCTTCACTCTGCCACACTCTTCTACCATGATATTCTGCCTCACCTGGAGCCCTGAGAAATGGAGCTGGCCTTCTGTGGACTAAGACCTCTAAAACTGTGAGTCCTCAAATACATTTTCCTCCTCTACAGTTGTTCTGGTTGAGTCCTTTTAGTCACAGCAATGAAAAAACTGATGAAAACATTATTGTCTAATAATTGCTCTACTTCAACCAGACACCATAAAACAAATCAACAAGGAAATCAGCAACTCTTCTCCCAGCTATCCCAGGAAGGGCCTAACTGGTGGTTTGACGTCCACTCTCGTGAGGCTGGGATGGATGTTCTCTTGTTTCCCTGTGGTGGAGGGGGCTGGGGTTTCCATCCACAGCAGCTGGTAATGGAAGATACTCCCCTACACTCCACAAGTCAGGTGTCACTGAAGACCACACGGGGAGTCTGGACTTCCATTCTTGCCTTGAAGTATTAGGTCCTCCTCCCTCTTCCCAGCAGGGTGGTGTCAGAGGACGGCTCCTAGAGAATCATGACTTTTGGTACCCCCAGAAGTAAGGATGCCCCTGTCCTGATGGAACTCCCATACCACCCAGTAGTAAGAAGGAACTCCCCATCTCAGGTATCAATGCAGGCCAAGTCAGGGGTCCAAATATTGACCCCCAACTAGCAGTGATGATATGTGGTGCCCATCCCTTTCTTCTGCCAGAGTGGTGTGAGAAAAAAATAAGCCAAATTAAAAAAAAAAAAAAAAAGTTTAAAAAAGATTACTATAGCATAGCATGAAAATGTCCAGATTTCAATAGAAAATCACGTAAGCCCAGAACCTAGGAGATCTCAAACAGAATACAAAAATAAAGTGAAAGAGAGGTGAAAGAGATGTTAGAATTATCAAACAGATTTTAAAGCAAACATCGCTTTTAAAAAATGCTTCAGTAAGCAATTATGAATATGTTAGAAACAATAAAAAGTAGTCTTAGCAAAGAATATCAGTCTCAGGAAATAAATGGATGATTGAAAGAGAACCAAATGCTATTTTGTGACTTAAAATACAGCACCCAACACCAAAATTAAGAGGACAATGAAGAATCAGTTAGCTGGAAAGCAGGAAATAAGAAGCCACCCAATGTGAACAATGGGGAAAAATAGAATGAGAAGAAGAGAGCAAAGTGGGAAAGTGTGTGAAGAAAGAATGACTGAAAACTTCCCAGACTGGAAAATCTGGAGGCTGAATCAACACCAAATAGGATAAGCCCATAGAAATTACCCCAAGACACATTGGAACCCAATGCAATGGGTTTGCCTAAGGAGATAAAAAAAGTGAAGAAAGGTTTATCACTTACAGCAAATAAAAACACTTGGGTTAATTCCCAGAGTAGTGTCTGAGCAAGGCCCTTTCATTGGGAAAGCTCATACATATTCACATAGGGAAGACTATTCATTACATCTAGAGGTTGGCATATTCCTGAGCATGCTCGGTAAGAGGTCATCCCTCTCCATATATAGCGTGTTCAAAAACTGGCAGACCAGAATGACTCTGGTGGAGAATAGAACTTTATAATTAGCAATGTGTATTCTAGGGGTTCAGAATGAATTGGCAATTTTGTCTGTTTCCTCAAAATATTCTCTTTTTATCTGAAACAAAACAAAAACAACAACAAAAACAAATTTGAACACATTAATAGTCATTTAAAAGGGCAGCTGCTCTCTCCCCTCTCAAGCATACGTGATTGTCTCTGAAAGCACCTGCCTAGTGGCTAATAATATGATAATTAAAATTCTGAAAATTAAGGAGAGGGAAAACTATTGAAGTCAATGAAGGAGAACTATCACCTTCCCATTGAAATAAACAACAATTTGAAGAGCAATGGGTTTCTTACCAAAAACCATGGAGGGAAGAAGTATGTGAACATGCAAATACTACGTGACCCAGCACTTGTACCCTGGGCACTCGTCCCAGAGAAATGAAAACCCACAGTCACACAGATACCTGTATACATGAGTTGAGCAGCTTGTAATAGGCAAATAATGGAAATGACTCAAATCTCATTCAACAAGTGAATGGTTAAAAACATAATGGTATTCAGTTGTGTATTCAAGTCCTAGAATACTGTTCAGCAACACAAAAGAAAAAATTTTAACAAAAACAAATGAATGAATTTCCAGAAAATGATGCTGAGTAAAAAAGTCAATCCTAATAGTTTGCATATTGTATGATTCTACTTACATAACATTCTTGAAATGATGAGTGTAGAAATGAATAACCGATTGATGGTTCCCAAAGGTTAAGAAGGGGGGAAAGTGGGAAGAAGTGGGTGTGGCTATGAAATCCTGTGGTCATGGAAGTGGTCTTTATCTTAACACAGCAATGTCATCATCCTGACTGTTATTTTGTTCCATAGTGTTGCAAAATGTTATCATTTGGGAAACCTGGGCAAAGGATATTATTTCTTTTTTCTTTCTTTCTTTTTTTTTTTTTATGTTGGTGCTGGGGATTGAACCCAGGGCCTTGTGCTTGCAAAGCAAGCACTCCACCAACTGAGCTATATACCCAGCCCAGGATATTATTTCTTACAAGTATATATAAAATGTAATTACCCCAGAATAAGAAGTTTAATTATACAAATCAAATTTGGAAGACAATCAATATAAATACTTGTGTTTCTAAAATGTATATTTTGTATTACAGTGTATAATAACATGGTCAGAAATGGCAAAAGAGCAGTCAGAACTGACAAATAGTATAGACCCTTGGTATGTCCTTAATTAACTATAGTTTATTAGCTGTATATAGTTCAAGGTGCAAAGTATTTTTCCCTTAACCCTCTAATCAATTGACCATTCCTCAGAAAGTGGAACATGGTCATTGGAACGACTAACAGAAAATTTAAACCATGGATAATTCATTATTCTCAAGTCTCTGAGCAAAAGACAGAATGTAAGTAATTCTCAGTTTTTAGGCCTAATTGAGTGTCATTTAATGATCTAGTTCTTTTTATTTGAGGTACAATTCAAAAGTAATTTCTTTTAGGTGTGAGAAGCAAAGACAAAAAGTCTTTTCTACTGCAGTTCTGAGTGTTCATTATTGAAGATTTTTAAACCCTCCAAGGGATTGCTTTGAAGCTTTGTGTTTCAGAGCCAGTTTGTCTCAGGATGTGTAATAGCTTTCTCATGTCATAGGACTGAGGACTGCTGCGGATCCATCAGGTAAATGCCAATGACATTACACAAAGTAAAGTTACAGTTTGGGTAACTGCTCTTTCCTTTCATGATCCTGCAGCATGCAATAGCTCAGATGCCATTTCAATCTCTATTCCTGGGTCATCAAGTCTCACAACAGCCTTCTCCACACCAACCTTGGGAGGTAAACATGTGTACTACAACTTGCACCCTGAAATGAATGTCTTGAGAGGAACCATTCCTAGGCAGGAACCTGTGCCACACTAAGCCCCAAGTGTCTGCATCTTGCACTTGGCCCCAAGTGCATCTGATTGTAATCACTGTGTTGGGAGCTACTGTGTCCTCATTAACAGAGTGTCCTCATCACTGGTCATAGTAACTCCTTAGAATAAAAGTTGAATAAGTGTTGCTGGAATGCATGCTAAACAGCATAAATGTGTGAAAGAAATGTAATATAGATTCTGCAATAGACTGATGAGTAACTTTGTGAGGACCGTAGTGCCAATTTAAAGATTAATGCATTTCCACTTTGAATGCTAGTGATATGCTAGACCTAATGTTAGATTTCATGGTTATATTGATGAATGGACAAGAGTGATACAGTTTCTGTACCCAAAGCCCTTACGATAAAGGTAGTATTCAAATATAGTCATTCTTTGAATCTCTTGTTCAGCATTCTTTGATGCTCTGAGAGAACATTAGACACATCTTTTCCTATATGGGACCGTTGAAGTCTTTTTGTATTAACTTTGCAAAAAATATGGTAATGAGTTAAAATATTGTGTGTATATGTCTAGTGACTAAAATTAGGTATCAGCTATCCTTTTTTGTTTCTCAACCCCACGTTGAATCCTAAAGTTAAAATCCTGTAAATTAATCCATTATACATACTCTGGAGCCATCTGATTTCATCTCCACTTTAATTTCTGTAGTCTAAGGTACCATCAACTCTCCCTGGACTGGCATCTTAGCTCCTAACACTTCCCTGCCTCTGCTCTTGTCTCACTGCAGGCTGTGCTCCACAGAGCAGCCTTCATGATTCACCAAAAGTACAAATGAAACCACACCACTCCCTAGTCAATGGTTTTCTACATGCTGGGAACAAAAGTCAAACTCTTTACCCTGGCTTAAAAAATGCCTGTGTTATATGGCATCCTTTTGACTTCATAAATATGAGCTGCCTTTCAGTTGTTTGAGCAAATCCAGCTTCTCCCACCTTGGGCCTTGTTACTCTTGGTGGTTTCTAACTTGAATTTTCTCACAAACCTTCTTGTGACAGACTCTTTTATGACTCAGATTTCAGCCCAACACCTCAGAGAAGTCTTTCCTGTATATTCAATATAAAGCTGATAATCATTGTTTATCATATCATACAGTTTTCCACTTAAATTTTCTGCATATTACTTTCTTCCATCTACTACTTTTCAAAATATTATCCTTTGTTGTATTTTTCTCCCTGTGGAATGTCAACCCATAAGAGGAAACACAACCTATTTCTTGGTCAACATTATATTTCTCATGCCTGGAATCACTCCTGATGAATATTAACAACTGTATAAATTTATTAAATTGAACTGGCATGTACATGTCTGTCTCCTCCCTGAGCTATGAAAATTCTTGAGGGTGGTGTATATCTATTTGTTTATTTAGGCAAGAAACATCTGGCAAAATTTCTAAAATGATTCCAAGCCCCTTAATGTATTCTATAAAATTCTTCCACTGCTGTACTCACAAAAATTTCTGTTTGTTTTGCAAAACTTTTGAAAGTCTGTCATCTTTCTCTTAGCAATTCTTACCTACTTGGGAGCCTTCTGTATCTCACAGTGAATAAACCCAAGACTCTGCTTTCGTCATTGAGTCCACTCCAAAAACAAAACGAACCAAAAAGGACCCGTGAAAACAAAAGCAAGACAAAGTGAAGAAAAAGTGTCATTTATTTCAGGTACATTTTAAGCCATAGTATGTAGATTCTGTGTGATATGTTTTGATTGTTTAAACTCCTTAGTAAAACCAAACTTATGTGCACACATTTTTCTCCACTTGGTTTTTGACCATCAGGAGTCTGTAAATGAGCTCTAGTTGACATTTGAAGTTTGCTAAGTATCATCCTATTTTTCCTATATAAAATATTTAGTTTTTTAATTACCTAGTATAATACATTTGTTTTTTCGACCTCTTTCATCTCTGAATAAGAATATTGTTCTGGATATCTTTCATTTGCCTTTTCATGTTCACTTTTTACAACTTTAAATTTTTCTTCTTAACTTCCATGGGAACCTCACATGTATGAATCTTGACAGGCTCTCATGTCTTCTAATGTCCCATGGATTCAGCCAATGGGAAGCCAAAGAACAAGTTCAGTAGGGAAGTCACATAATGAGGTCAGGGCCTCATTCTTCTGATTTTCTCCCTCAAGGAAACCCAGCTCTGCCCAGATCACTATTCTCTATTCTCTGTTCACCAATTCCTTCCTTTTTTGTTTCACTAAATCTTAAATTGCCAACTATGTGTCATGGTTCTCCCATTATCAAATCTCTGTAAAGAGGTTCTTGAAAACACACCCTCCTCCAATTACCTTCTCTGTACTGAATCATCTATTTCATGTTGGGCTTCTGACTAATACAGGTGTTTGGGGATGTCAAAGTGGTGTTCAAAGTACAGTATATTTTGGTTAATGATATAGGGACAGATTCCACATCCTAAGCCAAATTTTATTAAAATATTGTTTTTAGAGTTTCAGGTCTCTACCTCATATACTAAGATAAGAAATCAGAATATGCATTGAACATAGCTTGTGCAAGGCTCTGTGTGTCTGTGTGTATGTGAGTATGCAGGGGTGAAGACCGGGTGAAGATATAAATAGAAAAGACAGCATCCATGGGCTCAAGAATCTATAACCTATTAGAAAAGACAACACAAAAACTGAGTTCCAGGTACAAAGCAGATACATGATAGAGCAAGGAATAATAGCAATGTAAGAAATTTCTCCCAAGAATATGTATTAAAGCACAGGACCAAAGTAAAGCTCAATGCCAATAGTTACTGAATTTTGGCTCAGTAGTTCTTCAAGTTGTCTAGATATTTTTTATTTTATATACTTAAATTTAATTTTAATTTTGGTGATTCAGATGCAGATAATTAATAGACAATACTTTGAGAAATGTCACATTAGGAGTTCAAAGGAGAAAGACCACCTAGCTTGAAGTGATCAGGAAAAGCCTCTTGGTAGTGAAACATTTTAACCTGGGTTTCACTTTGTACAAATAAGTATGAAAAAAGTAATATCATTCTAACTACAAAGAATAGAAATAAAGACGTTCATAATATAGGAGTTTCTAAACCAATAAAATTTATTAAGGGTAATCAATTTATTATAAAACTTAAATTTTAAGTTGTCAAGAATACTCACATGCTATCAGTTATCCTTGAACTAATGTGTAAAATGTTCTTCAGCATTCCTGAATATATTATAATCATGTTATTAGCTACTATAAAAGAATGCCCTGAATTCACTTTCATCAGGTCATAGAACAGCCAAGGTTTTAAATTATGTTACTTTCTCAGTATTGAGGTCATAAGACTGCCCTGAGTCCCAGCACAGGTGGCCACTCTCTGTGTGAAATGCCCAAGCCTGTAAAACAAGAAGGTATGTCATGGATCTGTGGCAATCACTGGCAAACTAAGTACCTCCCTCACTGTGTCTGCCTGAGAACTGACATAAGTCAAAGACTTCATGAGGTAGAAAATACAAGGCTGCCTAATTAGCAAAATCTTTTCCTTTTCCCCTGCACATATCCTCCAGAGCTGGAGCACCACTAAGAATACAATTTCATTTGCTGTCCTTACAGAGTGGTCTCAAATGCTATGAGTGACTTTTTTGTTTGCTCTCTGTGGAATTTATCATCTATCACAAACTCACTAGTTTGATGAAGACCCTCTTTCTCAGGGTCCCCCAATAGATTTTATTTCAGTAGGCTTAGTGGACTACAACATTCTTTCTTATTAATTGAAACTGAATAATTTTATCATTAAACCATTCGAGGGTTAACTAATAGTAAAGCACAATCTTTTAATTTTAAGTAAACACTATCTTAACGTGGACATATTTCTGTTTTATCAATTCATTTTAGTTATACATGACAATAGAATTATTTTGACATGATTATAAAAGCATTGAACATAAATTGTTCTAATTCAGTTACCAGTACTTCCCCTTCCATCCCATCCTCCCACCCCCACCCTGTTCCCATCCCTCCATTCTACTGATCTTTCTGTTATTTACTTATAGTTTTTTAAACTTAGTGTCTTATGGATATACATGATGATGAGATGCAATGTGGTATATTCATATATATATACACATCAAAATGCTAGGTACTTTGACATATTTCTAAGATTTTTGGCAATCTCATCAATTTTTTTGGAAGGGGGTAAACTGTTCAAATATGTAGCACTGTATTTAGTGCTGAATTTATCACATATTACAATAACCACGCATGGAAATACACTGAAGTCTAATTTTAAATAAAACTTCAAGAAATAAAATAGGGTATTTATTCTTAGGATGATGTATTTACATTAATCATTATCTTTGGTCATAATATGGGTGCTGAAGTTACTAACTTCCTCATGGTGCAGATTCCATTTCCTTTAAAATATTTTCCCACACAGGTTTATATAAGTTCTGGGAGG